>NC_081410.1:157415618-157715618 GCF_030272615.1 Cryptomeria japonica
CTATCGTGAGACTTAATTAATTATAGAGTTACTAATTCCACATGAGTGATTAGCTTATACTTTTTGAAATTTTGGATCAAATCGAAATAATAAGACTTATTTGTTTTTAAGTGAGTCAAAAGTCATTGATCAAATAATCCAATAAATCCCTAAGGGGATTGAGACAATAATAATTTTATGATTCCAATCTCTTACTAATTTATTAAATTTAAAATTTAATTACACAATTATGAAGATTAACTTTAATTAAAATGATTATATATATTTTTTAAAAAGAACTATATAAAAATAAAATTAACTTAAATTTCAATTAAAATTATAAAAAAAACCCATCGCAATTTCCAAGTGTAATGATATATAAAAAAACACATTTTTTAAATAGTAAATGGGCTGAAATAGGGGATGGGGACCGCGGGTCCCATCACCCCCTGCGGCCCTGCATGCGCAGGCCCGTATGGGTTGAGGTGACTTCGCGGGCCCCCCCCACTCCCCTGCGGATCACTGCCGTAACAGTGACCGTAGGGCAGTGGGGGGTACCACTGTCCCTCCCCGGCGGTTACTATGACCGTCTGTTACACCATGCAGAGTTATTAGCTTTGACCGCCATTAATCATCAGCATTAATATGCATTTTGCCTTCTCTTTTTTTTTCTTTATATATATATATATAATTTATATATCAAAGGAGTATTGACTTATGAAAATAAAACATGAATAATATAGGAAATCAAATAACTGTTTAATTTAATTTAATTAGACATAGAGAGTAGATTTTTAAACAATAAGAGTTCATTCACAGGAGTGAATAACCCAGAGAGTTATTCACAGAGATAAAACAATCCAGGAAAATGAAAAGATAGATGCTTATGCTGGGGAATGTATTTTAATCTAATTTTCAATCTAAAATTTGCAGAGATAAACTTATATTTTGCTTCCTCACAGAGATAAATAATCCAGAGAAAATAAATCGTTTCCAGCCATGTATAGATGAAAGATAGATGATTATGCTGGTAAATGCAAGCTCATAAGGTGTATTTACAATCCATTTATCAATCTAAAACTTACAGAGATAAACTTATATTTTGCTTCCTCACAGAGATAAATAATCCAGAGAAAATAAATCATTTCCAGCCATGTACAGATGAAAGATAGATGACTATGCTGGTAAATGCAAGCTCATAAGGTGTATTTACAATCCATTTATCAATCTAAAATTTACAGAGATAAACTTATATTTTGCTTCCTCATAGAGAGTTATTCTTAGAGATAAACAATCCAGAAAGATAAAAAAAGATAGATGATTATACTGGGATTTGCAAATAAGTTAACTTATCCCTACAGGATGATTTGATTCATTCATAGCAAGAGAAAAGAGAGCAAGAATTTATTCTTTAAGTTTAATTCACAGTGTGCATATAAAATAAGATTAATCCAATATACAACAATTAGATAAGAAACAAGATTTTAGTTCTTCAAACTAACAAAAATCCAATCTACAGCAAGGAATTGAAAGACAATATTTTAATTCTTCAAACTAATCCACAACAAAATCCAATTTATAGTAAGGAATTGAAAAAATAGATTTCAAACTAATTCAGCAATACATTAAACCAAGATTGATCTAATTTAATTCATAGCAAAAGTAAAAATGCATGATTCAAAATAAAACTAAATAAGAAGAAAAACCTGGATACTTGCAAACGAAGAATCCCCTATGAATCCTTCAATCAGCCTCCCTTGATCTTCAAACTTGAAAGAATTCCTCCAAAGAAAATCTTAGCTATTTTCAAAATGACTACCAAAGAAAAATATTACTTGAGAGAAGAATTTCTTTATGGAATAACCAACTCTCTTTTTTTGAAAACTTGTATATCTTTTATATGAAAAATCCCTCTATTCCACTACCTAAATTTTTAATTAAAAAAAGAGATTCTTTCCCAATTTTTGCCCTTCATGCAAATTGATTAGACTTAGTGGGAGGAGTTACATGCAAGGTGGTGGAGAAGCCTCTAGAAGCTTCTTATTCTTCCTACAACATGTGCCATAATTTGGGTGAGGAAAATTAAATAAACAATTAAAAAAGTATATTTTCCATGTGTGTGTGTGTTTTATTATTTTTATCCCTTTATAATATTCATTCAATAGTTTATCCAAAAGAAATATAATAGAGTTTGTATTTTAAATCCAAAGGTGATAAAGGAGGGTTGTGACACTTTCGATCTGAAAACGTTTTACCCTGCCTTGGAACTTGCATACATTTCTTGGAACTTGTGCTAGGGTATTGCGGTTCAATCTGAACTGTAGATCTTCCTGTCGATCTTCCATTGCCATAGATTCTTAACAAACTATATTTATGGCATACCAATCATTTAATCAGTTCCAGCTCATCAGCTTCCTTCATTAAATAACACATGTAAACATTTAATGCATTCTGTTACAGCTCGGTTACAACTCGATAAATACTAAACTTCACTCGGTAGACATTCCACCTTCATTAACCAATAGCGATAACCTTAGGGTTTACCGACTAGGTTCTTTGCTTGGTAACATAGTATAGTATTAACCTTACAATTTACAACATATGTATGATGTTAAAACAATCTAAACATCATTATCTCATCATTGTCTGACTTGGTAATAGTTGCCCATTGAATACCTTATTCATCCCCTTATTCATCATATTCTTTCTCGTGTCTTTTACCGACATCTTTATATTCTTCAAATCATATTTCTCAAGATATGACAACGTCATACTGAATTAGAAAATCAATTTCTTGACATCAATGACAAAATAATAATACCAAGACAGTAAACATCCTTAATCAATTATATCCATAATCATCAACAACCTTCTCAATATCCTTTATTGAAATGTCAACAATCCTTCATTATCTGTTATAATGCCAAAAGCTAACATAATTTATCCCCCATATTGATGTACTCAAGAATTCCTTTCACTACCTTTAGCATCCATCAAATAGTAGTGAAAAAATCTTTTCAATCTATATCGTGAAAAAATCCCTTGTCACTTTTGATCCCTACCTTGGCAGGACTCAACATTTTTTTCTTCTAAACATTTAAGAATAGGATATAACTACCAACTATAGAGAATAACAAGTCAAACCTATTTGTCAAAATAGCCTTTTGTCATCTTCATCTAGAAGCTTAAGTATATAACCTCCATTTACTAAATAAAATACAAAATAATGATGTCAATAAAGAGCATCATTTATAGTAAATGCATTGTTGAATAATAGAATAACAATACAATTACAACAATAATAATACTATATCTCGACCTAATAAAAATATAACAATAATATACTAAAATATTATTATAATATATTATATATTACAATTTATTATATTTAATAATTTTTTGTATTATATATAATTATCTTATATAGAAATAATTTATATTATATAAACTATATAATATATTTATTATATATTATAATGTATTCATATTTAATAATTTGTATTAACAAATGTAAAAGTTCAACCTAACTGTAACTCTATGTTAATAGGTAAGTTAACTATAAACATAATTATTCAAATATTAATATTTTTTATTAATAGAAAATTTAATTTATGAAAAATAATAGAATATAAAAATAGTTTAGTTAAACATAACATATAATATTAATATAATTTAATTGCATAAAAAATAATATAAATATAATTTGTTATAATAAAAATAAAAATTAATTTCAATTTGATAAAAAATAAAAATAAATAAATTCACATGATATAATTTTTATGTTAGATTTTCATTTTTATTATTGTATTTTTAGTCTTTTAATAATTATGTATAAATGTGTTGTGTTGTCAAAGAAATTGAAGAATGAGTTTGGTTTGTACTTAAAATAGTACGAAACAAAATAAAATTCAGTAGGATAATGTTAATCCAGTTTTCTTTTTAAAAAAAAATTAACCCTTTATATATTTAACATTGTCATTTAAAGATTTTCATGATGGTTTAAAGATTTTTGTGCAACAATTTACAGATTCTAACAACAGTGACATGCCATTTATGTAATTAAAATTTTATATATTTAACAAAATTGTGATTTTGGCAAGTCATTTTTTAAATTAACATTTTAAATATTTAATGAAATGGATGTGATTTATTTAATTAACATTTTATATATTTAGCCATACTAATAGTTTCTCACATTCTACCTCTTTATGACTTATTTTGATATTGGTACTCATGGAGTTATATATTTATGTTTAAATTATGATTTTAATTATAGATTATATAAATATTGATATTATGCTTATAATAGTTTAATTTTGCCTAATATCATTGAAAAGATGATGATTATGATTTATTTTTACTATTAATGTGAATGGTTATAAGATATCATGTTTCCTTTCTAATATAATGATTTTCTTTCACTTATATTATCATAAGTTTTGATATTAATTTGAGTTTGAATTGGGAGTGGCATTCTAAATAAGGATGTTTGATCATTAGAAAATTTATTATATATTAAATGTGAATTGATTGTATGTAATTATGATATTAGATTTTAAATTATGATTGGTTTTACTAGAGTTAATTGTGTAGAATATTGATTCTAATAGTTAATGATGTGTTTAAAAATATATATATTATTTTTTTTGAATTATTTCATGAGATTATTGATCTTTGTTGGTAAGTGTATATGTGATTCCATCACCAATGCAAAATATTTGGAGTTCTTAAGAGTACCTTTGTTGTGATTTCCTAGTGATACCTTGACCTTAACCCATAAGGGAACTAAGATTTGTGTTTATGAAAATATTTTATAATGTGAAAGTTGTTATTTATAGTTAATTTTTGTTACATTATTTTGAAGTTATATGTGTGGGAATCTAGGGTTGTAAGTCATTTTATCACAAATTTCATATTTGATCTTAGAATACATTTTAAAATATCATAAAGTATCTTTTTCTTTATTGATTAAGTGAAAATAAACCCCTAGGGTGGATACTTATGAGATGGGTACTTGTTAGGACATATTTTTAAAATAAGGAAGAGATTGCAAGATGTAAACTTTGTAGTTGTATCCTTGAAGTAAGTTTAACCATAAAAGCTATCATTGGGCTAAAAGAAAACCAAATGTACACTAAGTACCTCTTATATAGTTGATGTAGTCATTGTTGCAAAAAAATCAAGACGTGGGTGCAATGATATGATTCAGAAATGATTTATACAATAAATCTCACAATGAAATTTCTTTATTTAACTTACTATATCATTAACTCCATAAATCTTAAAAACTATTTCCTATACTACTTAGAAATGGTTTATTCTTTTAATATAATACGATTAGATAATTGTTTCTCAAGATTGATACCTATCTACTAAGAAATAGAGTCACAATTTATCAAAAGTAAAAAAAATGCAACCACAAACAATAATGATGTATGCATTTATATGCATCAAATAGATGATATTAACAATAGAGCATGCTTAAGAACTCATCATATACCTGCATAGAATCATGTGCAATATAAAAAAGATCATTACAGTTCTTACAATAAATTAGAATAATATCACATTTATAAAAGCATTACACTTATGCCAACACATATGGTAAAAAAGAAACTCTAGATATAACTAGAAGATTCATCTAGAGAAATACAAACTAACATGGAGATACTCTTATATATGACACACACAAATTTAATCTCTTTGTAGATTCACGTAAACATTTCTCACAAGATAAGTAGAATCTAGAATGAACTTTTTTATTAGTTCCTACCTACAAGGACTATAGCAGAGGCCTCTTTTGTTAACTAGTGATTAATCCAATTGCAATGGGCGAATCAAAAATTAGTATTTGCAAATATTTTTGTCTTGCCTAATGTTAGGTTGTTCAACTTGCATATTATTTAAGAAAAATGTTTTAAGCAAATTTTGTGGCATTTAACCATTGGCATTGTTCACGGTATGCAAAGGTCTGAAGAGGCTTACACACTTCTCAATGGGAGAGAACACACCATTCCCGAAGAAAAAGGCTGCCAAGACAGGATTTGCAAGTTAGTTTTTTAATATTTTTAGTTCATTCATGTTGGTTGTATTTATTAAGCAGCAGAAGTTGTGCAACGTGGGCAATCAATTTGCAACCTCTCAAGTAAGGGTAGCACATTAAATCATAACTTTAATCTGCATGCCATTTGGATGCATTTTGCAATGTGTTGCATTGCATGGATCCAACATAGAAACCAATTGCTAGGTGGTAAGCCATCATGGATGAAGACAAATTCCAAAGAGCTTATTCATGTAATGGGAAACCTTGATTTTAGCTCTAAAAGTAGCTACAAACTACAAACCTCACTATAAACCTGCAAAAGGGAGTTCAAACCACTCAAAGTAAAATTCCAACACAAGCATTAGAGGGAGAAGCAAAATTCAGGTAATCTGTCAAAATCCATAAAAAAAATAAAATCAGTCTTTTTTTGCTTCTTTAGCAAACTACTCTAAACTATAGCACAGACTGAGGGTTGCAAAATCTTTATATCTCAGCAACAAACCTCAGTAAATAAAAGAAAACCCACCCATGAAATCATGATACAGTTCCTATGAAAAGGAAGAAAATGGAGGGACAAAGCATCAATCTAATATTTAAAGCTATGGACTCTGAAGAAGCCCTTCATAACATCATAGGTTTATATATTTCTTGATCTGCAAGTGTAGCCATGTAGATTTTGGATCTTTGAGATAGTTCTACCAGTTTTATTAGAGAGGTTTCACTAACCAGAATTTATTTTACTCTCAAACTAGGGACCAATGGTTAGTAAGGCGATTGTTGATGGATAATTATAGTCTGATATGCTCTAATGTTTTAACTCAAAACAGAATAGAGTGTTACATATCCAGAATCTGATTGGAATGTATTTTATTTCTATTTTTTAATGCAACTAAAATTTTTCATTAATTTGAAGGTGATATCAAAGAACTTCATGGCCAAACTATGTTGGAAGGATTGTTGAACTTTACAAATAATGATGTTTTACTTTATTTTTTTAATGCAACTAAAATTTTTCAATTAAAAAAACATATAAATGCAATAATTTTGAAGTGATATTAAAGAACTCAATAGCCAAACTATGTTGGAAGGATTGTTCAACTTTGCAAATAACGATATTCCTTGAACTGGTACTTTTAACATGCTTGCATATATATAATAATAGATTTAGATTCTCACCTCCTGTTTAATCCATTGAAATGTATCAGTTAAGAAACTATGTGTTAATGTAGTATCAAAGCTCTTGCTTCAAATTTTATTGTTCTTTTCATTCCCATTGGTAATGTCTCTACCAATTCCTGTAGCAAGAGAGGTTTATTTGCCCAGCTACCAGGTGACTTGGATAAATGGTACAGAGGCAGAATCGAGAAATGTCACTTTTTAATAATAGTAGTAGGTTGCATGTACAAGGGAACACATACATACATATATAGTCACTAGTATTTGTTGTTATGGGTAAATATTGAAGTAAATGGTAATTATTCATGAACCTTGATGCTCCATGTTAGCATTGGGCCAATGCATGTATGGTTGAAAACAGCATCAAATTAGGCTAAGCGAAGATTCAATAATATTAGAATATTGTTTTTTTATCTAATTGGCACCCATTACGGTATTTCTTTAGAAGTAGGTGTTTTGGATGGTGAAGTGAGTGACCAAACTCAATAGAATCATGGAAAATTTGCTTGTGCGTCTCACCATCTCCAAAAATACAGTTATGTAATTATTATTGGAAAATCACTAGTGAAATTGGCTTATTATCTCCTTAAAACTTTAATATTCAGTGTACAATTGCAATTCTTGTAATAAGGAGGAAGCATATATTATATCCTGCAGCTAGCCATGTTAGCAAAACTTAGCAAGCATCTCACTTCACAATCGAGAAGAGAATAACAGTTCGATAGGATAACTGTTCAGTTTAGTTTCTTGCATATTGGATTCAGCTTCAATTTGTGGAAACATATTTCAAGTGGCATGTTGAAGCAGAGATTGGATTGGTAAGGTTTATTTCTGCATTTGCATAACTTTTTAGGTAAAGTTGCTCATTCCTTGCCCTTTATATCAAATGCAGATGATTGGTCTAGCAATGCCAGAAATTTAAATTAGTTTTATTACAATAAACTTTTCATTGATTCAACAATGCTAGAACCTAAATCAAATCTGACATTTTGGGGGTTATGGAAACTATATCAGTAGCATCTTTCCACAAAACCTATTAATCTACCACAAAACCAAAACTGTTCTTCCAAGCATTGGCAGGAACTATGCTGCTTGTAGCCCTTGTTATATATAGATTTCATACAGATCAATGATGAGGGGTAAGAGGTTCCATGATGTAGCAAACTCTAAAAATTTGCAGCCAAAAAGAGGTGAGCAAATCAACAATGAATTTGAAAATCTTTGGCTGGTACTTGTCCATGGGAAACCATGCCTTTTGGGTATCCTTTTCTCTTATTCATACCAAAAATATTAGTTATGGGAAAATATTATTTTGGGCCTACAAGTGTCCTAGAAATCAAATCTAAAGTGTTTGGCATGGGAAAATGCCCATTAGATCCTACAAGAAAATCTTTGAAATGCTACACACAATTACTCTAGCATAGTTATAAACATCCTCAGGTAGGTGGAACAATGGATCCATGATGTTAAAGTATTTTGAAAGGTCTTTTCTATAGTTTAAAATAGTTGTGTTTCACATCCATCCTTTGTATTGGACCTTTATATTACTGCATTAAATTTGTTAGAAGCTTTAAAAAAATTTGAACCTTTTCCAAGTTCCATTAGTTCTTTAATGAAAGTTCAAAACCATCGAAAACACACTAACATCCATTGAGCATGATTACCCTTTGTAAGTTAGCAAATTTAATGAGTTCCACAACTATTTTAGGTTCAATGAGAAGTTTAGAACTACGACAACTTCACTAACAAGGAAAATAATTGAATCTTGTTAGAGGTTCAATGGGTTAAAAAACCTCTAGCATCTCCAACATCTCTTTCCTACATGTATTAGTGCTTTCAACCATATCTAAACCATGTTATCATTTTTAGTATATATTGAACCTATTAAGAAGTTCAATGAATTATGAACTCATAAAAGCTACTTAATTACCTATGTTAGAACATTTGAGAGGTTTTGAACCTAGTTATAGGTTTCACAAGTTCAACAACCTATGAACCCCCCAATGTATTTCTTTGTTGGTGATTACATAAATCCTTGAGCCACATCAAAGAGTTCAAATAAATTTGAACTCAACGATCTATGAAATAAAATGTGTTACAATGAATGATCAAAGCCAATTTACTAAACATCACAAATCATATAGACACTTAGATAAGGCTTGAGGAAATTCAATCAAAACACAAAGTAACCAAAGCATTTCATGTCAAATATCCTTGTTTCATACAAATCATTTCTCCCAATTGATCAAATTTGATATGTTTACTCACAACGAAATTTTGACAACATAACAACACTTTCATGCAAAGGTGAGTGGT
Organism: Cryptomeria japonica; assembly: GCF_030272615.1. Classification (NCBI taxonomy): domain Eukaryota; kingdom Viridiplantae; phylum Streptophyta; class Pinopsida; order Cupressales; family Cupressaceae; genus Cryptomeria; species Cryptomeria japonica. Next base: position 157,425,133 of record NC_081410.1, read on the forward strand.
TACCTGCAAATGCCTAAGTGTGGAGGGATCAATTATATTTTGAGAAAAAGAGATGGAGGGATAGGATGATAAGATGGATGAGGGGTGGATAATTATTAGGTTGTCTCAAAGAATGAGATTATGTCAAGTGGCATAAGGAGAATGAATGAGAGGAGAGAGGGTACCTTTGAGTACTATAGAAGATTTCCATAAAGGAAAGTCTTTTCCTCACACTCAAAAGGGACAATAAAAAAGAATTTGAAATTCATTTGGGGTACGCAAGGAAGAAAGAACCATGCCCCCAAGGACATGAGGTCTTCTACCAAAGGGGAAAATTTATGAAAGAGAGGATAAGGTGGTTGGTGTGGGGATTTAGAGTGAGTTAATCCCACTTAATTATGGATTATGATTGTGCACATGATTAAGACAAAGATTAGGTGGAATCTAGGGAATAATGAGAAAAGTTAGAGGATGTATGTGGAAGGGGGAAATTAAATAAATAGAATTAATTTATTAACTGTTTTGGAGGAAAGGGAAATGATAAGGGGTAAATAATTAAATTAAATTAATTATTTACATTCGGTTAGGACTTAGAGGTAATAAAATAAATGATTTTAGATCAATATTGGTGTAGCAAATATTAATTAAATAATTAAATAATACTTAATCAATATAGAGGCTCAAAGAAAATTAAAACTAGGGATATAATTTAGCAATGTTAGGTGTCTACAAACAACATCCATAGTTCATGAAAATTATTTCTTGGTATAGTGACATCACCAATTGTTAGGTCATGTGAATGTAAGGAACCAAGAACTTGAGAGTATGGGAGCAAAGAAGGATAGGATTGGGTATTGATTCCTAGAAGGAAAGATGAAACGATAAATTGGATGAAGGGAAATCAATTGAGTTGGGGATAAAACCAAACTAAGAAGCTAGAAATTGGGTGAGGTGTTGAGTCTACATGGAGGCCTAGGGTCTATGAGATGAATTACTAGAAGATCAAGTCATAGGAGTAGAGGGGAAACAAGAACCAGGATAAAGTGAGGAAAACAAATTGGTATCAAGAATTGGTTGAGGATTGGGCATGAGGAAGAAACTAGAACCAAGGACATCAAAGAAGTTCCTAGGTTCTAAGCCCCTTTGGAGATCTAGGTCTCATATATGCATGCATACATACATATATGTGTGCATATGTATATGTACATGTACATGTACATATACATATATACATAAATGCACACATACATACATACATATGTGTTGAATGTATGTGTGTGTGTGTGTGTGTGTGTGTGTGTGTGTGTACACACACACATGTATATATAGACCTTGAGATGGTAGTATTATGAGATTTTGTAAGCTATTCAAGCATTATTAAATGCTAATTATTTTAGAGAATCAACATATTGTATCAATGTTACTATACATTTTCATATGCACACACACACACACACACACGTGTATATATAGACCTTGAGATGGTAGTATTATGAGATTTTGTAAGCTATTCAAGCATTGTTAAATGCTAATTTATTTAGAGGAATCAACATATTGTATCAATGTAACTATTTTTTAGGATTAAGACAAGTTTTAGCCTCTTTGGATGTGGATTTTTTTCCCACGAGGTTTTACCCACATAAATGCTTAGTTATGGTTTGTATTTTCTTTCATTACCGATTTCTATTTAATATTATCATCTATCATTCTCAAGTTGGGTGCAATAAACAACAATATTTATCACTGATTATTTCAACCTATTTTTTAATAGATTTCTAAATTTAATTTGGTGGATTAATGATTTAACCACTATGCTTTGTATTCAATTGTTGCATTTACTTCATGCATAATTTTTTTATAGCAAATTTATTTACATGAATGTTTTCTTTCTTTTCATAAAATTACACCACACCATTGCCCATAAAAAATGGTTTCTTCTTGGCTTCCAAAATAAGTGTGAATTCCTCCACAATTTGCCTTTCATTTAGAATCACTTGTTCCTAAAAAAACATACAATATACTATTAAATTATTTATTGATCAAGAGATATTGTGGAACTAGTAAGAGGCCCAACTAGTATAGCCCTATTGTGGACATATAAGGAAGTAGTGCAAATACAAAGGAGAAAGGGTTGGAGGAAATGCATAGAAGCTTTGACCAAACAATCTAAGGGGAAAACATGTCATTAAAGGGTTTTAATATGATGTAGAATAAGTCTCAACGTGAAGTGTGTTGAAGGAATAAATTTGAATAGTATAGGGTGCAGCTAGAGAATGAATAAGAGTCAATGCAAATATTAAAGGGCTCAAGTAAAGAAGTTTGAAATATATAGCATTACCATATGGATATCTAACATAGTAGGTTTGTAATAACCAATGGTGAAATACATGTTACCAATCAAAGTGGTACATATGTAGATTGAGCTAAGGAAAAAAAAGAGGAATTGGCCTTGGATAATTATTACCTTTTATCTTTATTAACTCTCACAATTAAAGGCAAAGCTCATTTGATATTTATCATTCTAGGTTTATAGTCAACTAAATATAGTTTATAATCAAGTGCATTACACTATAGATTTTCTCTTCCCATGAACTAGTAGTAGACCTAAGTTCCACACATATATGTATATATCGTGATACTATCTATGAAAATAAATTTATCACACACATATGTATATATCATGATACTATCTATGAAAATAAATTTATTTCTTATTCAGATTTGTGTCATGGTTCACATTTAAGTTGGACCTCTTCTACTATTCACAAGTTATAGAGATCATTTGTAGTTTAAAATCATAATGAAGGATGGGAACTCATAACTTAAAATTTATCACTTGGTAGAACTGTATAAAATATGACCCTTACATAGTGAAAATTCTTTTGAAATTCAATTCATATGGGACCTCATGAATATCTTTCTACATAAGGAAAGACCATCAAATTCAAATCATTAGTAGACATTATGGTTTCATCCACTATCACTTGTGATTGTTATGAACTTGACTGAACTTCCCTCAAGTTGGTATACTTTATATTGAGGTTAAATTTTTTTTTAATTATATATTGAACCCTATCATATCTAGGCTTTAGCTCTAAACAAAGGAACTCTATCATGAGTTGTTCCTATCTAAAGATTATGAGTAGTTCCTTGTTAGCAAGTTTAGATTATACTTGAGCAGTAAGTCTTTACAATGGTTCAATGCATCTTGTTTGCTTTATAATTTATTCACAAATTCAGTTCATGCTTTCATTAATTATATCTACAATCCTTGTTCACATTAGGATAATATGGAAAGTTTAGTAATTTTTCTCATGATTTATCTTTCAATCCTTATCCACGTATAATCCACATGGCTTATACATGTACTAAATTTGATTTTCATCATACATAATGGATATTCTATGTATAGAGATATCACATTCAACCATAAAATTCAAGAACTTATAGACAATGAAAGATACATATCAAGAAAAATCATCAACCCACAACTTGGATGAACGAAACTTACCAGCAAAGTTGCAGGCAAATGCAATAGAAACATATAAACTTGGATGAACGGGAATCATTTGAAGTAAAGTTATAGGAAAATATAATAGAAATAGAAACCCGGATCTCCAACCTAGTGTAGACATGAATGAACAAGAGTTGTGGTTGATGAGCTTGGTTCAGCGCATTGTTCGTAGGTTGGTTTTCCTCCTCTTTGCTATTGTTGAAAAATGACAATGTAACTATCATTTTTGATAGTTATACTTTTTTTTTTTAAACACCTAAATCAAAGAGTTTGTTCGAATGGGTATTTGCTCAAACCCTATTTTTTATTAATAACAAAATAGGCCAATGAGACCTTCGAATGAACTCAACAAAATAGGGTGGTTTGTTTGAAGGGGGTACTTCCAACAAACACAAAAATCTCTTCGCTCAAAGGGTCCCATTCATTCGAAGGGGTGTAAAATTTTGTTTTTCCCAAATGACAACTTTTGTTTGTCCCTAAAAGTATGACCCACTATTGTGGGTTTCCCCTTGGTAGTGAGAAAATAACTTGGTTATAAAGGAAAGGTTCAACCATTAAAATAGAAAATGAACATAAGTTTGGATCTTTCATAGATATTATGTAGCCATGTAGGGAATTGATGCAATATTTCAAAGTGCACCTAACCCAACAAAAATGAAGCCAACATTATTTCACAAACTACACAATCAATTTTCAAAAGGGTATCATGTTTACCTTGATATCAACATGGAAATGAAATCAATGAGAGGATGTTGGCATATATGCATAACTAGGCAATATCATATGATACATTAGAATGCAACCATGAAGATTACATAACAAAAAGCCAATCTAGTCACTTGAATTCTTCCCTCCACAAGCTTTTATTCTTTGTATTTCTACCTTTTAGAAAATTAGAGATGAAAAGATAGATTAGAAACATGCCTACTTCTAGGAACATATCCAAAATTGGAAGCTCTATATTAACGAATGAGTTATAGAATACCCACCTAAGCTTCCTTAGTTTGGTCACATTTTGGACCTAAAACTAAAAAGCAACATTCTTCCTCCACCTTATATGCAATTAGTCATGGAAGATTGATAGAGTAGAGAGGTAGCACAGAGGCTATATATTTGATCATTACATGATCCTTTGTAATTATAGGTCTTGCAAACCATGTCACATGGAGGTTCACTAGCAAATAATATTGTTATCAACCCACTCAAGATACCTGCCATGCATTGTGGCTATGATAATTACCATTGTGACCTATAGTAACCAAACTACCTCCTAAGATCTAACTCAAAAGTCTTGACACTTTAACAGTAAATATGATTAGTGTTGTTAATCAATTTATATGGTGAAAACAAGGTTGGTTTAATTTAAGACTACAAGTTTGTAAATTAAAACTTAACTATAATGTCTTATATTCACTATAAAATGTTGTCATTATAGATCTATTTTAGTAATTTATTGGTTACCTTTTGTTTTATATAGTAATATTGAGCCATTAAATACTAACATTTTGAACAACTTAACATTCTACTAGGCCTTTTGTCATTAATTTTTATAACTATAAAATTGTGAGGACATTCACACACCATTATTGAAGACTCAAAAGTAGAATTATTGTCACAAAATAAGCAATAAAAGCAATGCTTGTGTACAATGTGACACCAAGATTTGAATCCTTCCCAACAATTCATTCTTGTGGAAGTCAATATTCTCCCATTCTTCAAGGTTTCTACTTATAATAGCTAAATTGCTCTATATGTTGTCCTCATCAATGTCATGGTGGACAATAATTTTGCTATTAAAGTCTATCAATGTAGATTACAAAAAAACAAATTCAACTTCAACTATGTTAGTAGGAATACAACTTTTAAATTTAATCATAACTGTGCCTAGTAAAAATCAAACTTGAAGTCAAGCTCAACCCTAACTATTATTAATTTGAATCAAACTTTAAAAAATCCTACACGTGGTACCCCATGCAACCTCTCCTCTCTCTTCTACACCTCCACCCCTATTTCTTACCCCAAACCCTTCCCCTCTCCATTTGATTAGTTTTGGTTTGCAACTAACCATTTTTCATCTTCTTGAGATCTTTGACATCCTAATGATGAATCACAGAGTGTGATCTAAACTGCTATGCTAAAAAATATTGCACAATTGAATCTAGAAATGACAACTATTGACCATGGTTGATTAAACATGAACAAAAACAAATATCAAATCTTCGAAATAAACATGTATTAAAATTTCCTATTACAAAACAAATTCTATTATATAATATTTCAAATATCAATAATGAAACACTTGTTTAATTATTTGTTCTAGATAAATTATAATAGAAAACATTTCTTTGATAAGTAGTAGATATTTTTCCACAACAAGTCAAATTATGATATTGCTATCAAGATTCAACTTTATAATTTGAATAAAACTCATTGACCCATGTTTCATGAACAATGGTTCACAAGAACCCATCTCTCATGAGAATGAATGGCACGCCTAACATTCAAGATATTGCTATCAATATCCAACTCTATAATTTGAATCAAACTCATTAACCCAAGTTTCATGAATAGTGGTTCACAAGAACCCATCTCTTATGGGAATGAATGGCATGCCTAACACTCAAGATATTGCTATCAAGACCCAACTCTATAGTTTGAATCAAACTCATTGACCCATGTAACAGTGGTTCACACGAACCCATCTCTCACGAGAATGAATAGGGGAAAGTACCCAGTAGTTGAGCGCGTTCCAATTCTTGTGATAGAAGTTGTTGATTTAATACCCCATACTTGTTGATTTAATGTCCAACTTTTGTACAACATTGCACCAATAGTTGTATGATAAGTACCAATAATTGGATGAAATATACCATTTGTTGTGAAAAGTAACCAATCATGTGACACCACATCAGTTGCACAAATATCGGGGCCCTTTTGCATACCTATTGGTCTCATTTTTTTGTTGGGCTATTTTGGACACCTTGGCAAAAAACATGCTGATGTGGCATCATATTTGATGATGTGACCCTGAAACCTTAGTTATAAGCAGGGGACTTGCCAAGTGAGCTGCTGTAAAAAATTCAGAGTGATTTAAAATTTCCAGGTAAGATTTTGAGAAGCGTGAAGTTAGGGTGCACAACTATTTGATCCTCTCCCGTAGTATGCCTAGAACTTGCATCTAGATGATATACACATAGATGAAACATTAGACCTTAGAATGAAGTCACCCATCTCAATACTACATTTTATTTTCATTACAATATTCAATACAAATTTATTTTTTATTTAAGATTTTTGGAAAACCCCCAAGGTGATGATCTGACAGGGAACATTGGGCTGTCAAAATGTCGCCCTGCAGAAGCCACCATTGACAGAACGATCGCTTTCTGAGAGCTTTTCCTAGAGCAGTCATATTCCCAAGTGGGTACCCAACAATAATGAATTGCCAGTCTGAATTGTTTCCCCCTCGCCCCACAATCCTGAAACAAAATAAACGCTCTTAATCTGATCTTACTGTACAAATTAATAAAAATGATTGTCGTCTTGGGGATTGCAGTTGAAATGAGTGAGTGAATCCCTGTGCTCTGTTCTGCATCTCCATTACAATGATTATGACAATGATGTGAATTTGAATTTATATTTGGGGGAAAAGATTGCTCGCTTATCCGAAAAAGTTGATTGGTTTACTTGTTTGTTTTGCATTATGGGCAAGCTTCGCCATTGCACAGCATGTGGCGGCAAGAGCGCGATTCGAACCCGCGTGCATACGGATGCTAAGCAACCTCCATTAAAAAATTCACGACCTTTCCATGTCATTCACAGTCACTGTGACAGTAATGTGATGATGAACATTTATTAAACTCACAGGTCCTCACGTCATGAATGACATGGAACTCTGACCAGAGCAGCCGGTCGCCATTATCAACGCTGACTCTCTGTACACTCTGATTGCCCTTCTCCCCTTGTTCTTCCATAAAAAAAATATTGTAGTAGTTTAGTAATCAATTGTGCGTCGTGGGTCATGGAGTGTGATTCAAAACAACGATGAAAAACTTTCGAGGGATAGATTTTAATCAAATAATTGTAGTTCAATCTTATCTTGATGTGGGTCATGGAGTGTGATTTGAGACATCGATGAAAAGCGAAACAGGATTGATGTATTTCTACTAATTTAGTAACCAAATAATTGTAGTGCAATCTTATCTTGATGATGGATCAGAGAGTGTGATTTGAAACATTGATGAAAAAACTTTTATGCAATGGAATTGTGAAACAAGATTTTATGGAAAATTGATACGAGTAACAAATAATTGTAAATGATTAATTGTGATAATTAACAATGGTTTCTTTGTTGTTATTAAACATATTCTAAGGTTGAGTGGGTCTTTTGAATATGTTAACTTCTCTCACATTTTTAGGGAGTGGAATAGGGTAGCGGATTGTTTGGCCAAATGGACATCTGAATGAATGTAGGGTTGGTATTGAGTGGATAGGAGATTTTTGTCTTTGGATATGTTTGAGCAATTAGTTTTGGAAGATAGAGATGTGTAATTGTTTGATCTTTGTTGGGCCATTGGCCATTCTTGCTTTGTAACTCTTTCCTATGATTAATAAATTTTTACCCCTTTTGGGAAAAAAAACAATGGTTTTTTTAATTTTGGGTTGTTTGTTGTTTTTGTTGTTCTTAGTTGTTTCTTGAGTTCTTAATGACTGTTTTACTATTGTAAGGGATTGGGATCCTTGTTATCTCTGTTTATTTGATTAAAGACAATGGTTTCCTTGTCTTGATGTAACAAACTAGGTAATTATGTGGAAGGGTAGTGAGGATGAACATGTCATTAACTGATTATAATAACAAATAGTTGCTTTGTTCTAGGTTTGAATTTTTTTGGTTTTTAGTTATTTTTGTCAGTCCTTAATGACTCTTTTAATTTTGTAAGGGATTGAGATCCTTGTTATCTTTGTGTATTTTCTAAATAACAATGGTTTTCTTGTCTAGACGTAATGAACTAGGTAATTATGTGGATGGATAGTGAGGAAGAATATGACATCAATAGATTATGATAATTAGTAATGATTTCTTTGTTCTAGGTTTGTTTTTTTAGGTTGTTCATAGTTGTTTTTGTCATTTCTTAATGACTATTTTAATTTTGTAATGGATTGGGATCCTTGATATCCTTGTTTATTTGATCAAACCTTGTTTGGATGTAACAAACTAGGTGGTTATGTGGATGGGTAGTGAGGATGAACATGTCTTTAACTAATTATGATAATTAACAATGGTTTCTTTGTTCAGAACTTTTTTTTTGGGTTGTTATTAGCTATTCCTATTAGTTCTTAATGATTGTTTATAATTTTGTTAGGGATTGGGATCCTTGTTGTTTCTGTTTATTTTATCAAAAATAATGGTTTCCTTGTCTTGATGTAATGAACTGGGCAATTACGTGGATGAGTAGCAAGGATGAAAATGCCATTAATTGATTATGATAATTAACAATTGTTTCTTTGTTCTGGGTTTCTGTTTTTGGGTTGTTCTTATTTGTTTCTCTCGATTCTTAATGAATATTTTAATTTTGTAATGGATTGGGATTCATGTTATTTTATTTAATTTATAAAAAACAATGGTTTCCTTGTCTCGACATAACAAACTAGGTAGTTATGTGGATGGGTAGTGAGGATGGACTTGTCATTACTTTGTATGTAAATTTTTCATAGTCCATTGTATTGAATGTAATGGTTTGACTCGAAAGTTGTAGTTTGGTGAGGATGATTGTTTGTTTTTTAATCGTGTTGTCTAACAAAGTTCAAATACTAAAGAGGTGTGATTAGATTAAGTTCAACCTTGAGCGATTTTGATAGACTTGTTCTTGGATTGTCCTACTTATGATAGCTTCTAAGTCAAATGACAATTTCTATTTTAAATGTATGCTCTCTCATTATGTCGTAATTTTCTATATAAAGATAGACTCGTGACAACTTTATAAAAGATTACTTTTGAATTAAATATATGTTTTCATAATCTATTATATAAAAATAGATGCAATAGAATTGTTTCTCAAAGACAATCATATTTCTTATATTTAGCTAATTATATACTTTATTTATAATAATTTTGTACAACATTATATCCCTTTAACATTTTAACAAAGTGAGATATATATATATAAAATTACAATTTCGTTGAAAAAGTGTTATGTGATGTGGAGGTTAGTATCTAATTTATATTATATTATAATTTTATATGAAAGTTAAATTCATAAACGAAATGTAATCATAGATGGCTAATGGATATAAATTAAAATATTAGAGAAATATTAATACTTTAATTATGTTTATGTAAAAGTGTTGTGTTGGTTAGTATATGTTTTATTAATGTTATTGTAATCATCTGACAAAATAATTTGTCAGATGATAAAATAAAGTGTAAGTTAATGTTATGGTTTAATTAAGAAATGAAATGTAATAATGAATGGTTAATGGATATAAATTATAATATTGGATTTAAAGTTAAAAAAAAAAAAAAAAAAATTGGATTTATATTGGTAAAATTGAAAAACTTCAAAGGAGGATAGGTATATTTATAGGGATCATTATCATGCTTTTATTATACATTGACAATATTATCCTTAAAAATCAAATATTTTCATAAACAATTTAATATTCTCTAAGTTTTTTTTTTAAGAATTATGGATTTGATATTAATGTTGAAAAATGTAAGATACTGATAATTAAGTCTAGAAGAAGATCTTGTTCACCAATTTTTTATGACAATAGTATACCCTTGAAAAGGACCAATCTTACAAATACCTCGACATTGACTTCAACAACCATTTACATTATATTTAGAGTGTCAATACGAGAATCTTAGCTTAAAAACATCATATCACTTTGAAAATGCTTGTAGAATTATTGAGCTTTTAGTCTAAGATAAGACAAAAAAAAAATTAACACTATAATCATTCTATTTATTTTATGTGGCCATGAACACTAGAATCATAGTATCTCTTGTGAGAATTGGAAGAAAAAAGGGGCAATTTCAAAATTATTATATCAATTACAACTTAATAAAATATATTTCATACTTATATTATTTTTATCAAATTGATTTGTATTCTATTTGCATCCATACGAGTTAAATGCGGTTAATTGGGTGGATGGTGGTGGTTAATTTATCTCTCGTATTCAATTTGTGCCCTATAATACACTAATTATATTGTGCAGATGAATAATGATATAATGAAGATGTTGTGATATGATTTTCATGTTTATAGACATTCAATCTCATAAACTACATTAGCTCACTAGTTTATATCACTTTACTAGATTATAATATTGGAGTTAAGTAAGGCAAATCTTTTTTCCAACCTTTTTGGATTTATATTGATAAACTTGAAAAACTTCAGAGGAGGATAGGTACACTTATAGAGATTAATATCATACTTTTATAATACATTAGCAAAATTATCCTTAAAAAAACTCAAATATTTCTATAAACAACTTAATATTCTCTCTTCTTTTTTTTAAGAATTATGGATTTGATATTAATGTTGAAAAATATAAGATAATGATAATTAAGTCTAGAAGAAGATCTTATTCACCAAGTTTTTATGACAACAATATATCCTTGAAAAGGACAAATCTTACAAATATCTTGGCATTGACTTCAACAACCATTTACGTTATATTTAGAGTGTAAATACGAGAATATTAGTATAAAAATATTATATCACTTTAAGATTGCTTGTAAAATTATTGAGCCTTTCCTTTTAACACTATAATCATTCTAGTTATTTTATGTTCTCATGAACACTAGAATCATAGTAGCTCTTGTGAGAATTGGAAGAAAAAATGGGCAATTTTAAAAGTATTCTATCAATTGCAACTTAATAAAATATAATTCATAGTTATATTATTTTTATGAAACTGATTTGTACTATATTTACATAGCATACAAGTTAAATGGTGGTTAATTGGGTGGATGGTGATTGTTAAACTATCTTTGGTATGATATATATTATTTTTATCAAACCGATTTGTACTCTATTTACATAGCATACAAGTTAAATGGTGGTTAATTGAGTGGATGGTGATTGTTAAACTATCTTGGTATGATATTGCTATCAAGGTTCAACCGTGTAGTTTTTTATTCAAACTCATTGACCCATGTTTCATGAGTAGTGGTTCACAAGAACCCATCTCTCATGAGAATGAATGGTCCACTTAGCACTCATTCCATCTAGGTGATGCTCATAGGGGTGAAGCATTGGGCCTTCCCGGGAGGTCACCCATCCCAGTACTACTCCAACTCAAGCATGCTTAACCACGGAGTTCCCTCCAAGGTTAAACCCACTTAGCTTGCAAACCCACTCACAGGGCACTCTAAGAAACAAAATTGCATATACCATACACTCCAAAACACACAAATTAATAAAAACTAGGCTAACAAAATTTTGAACTGAAAAATATTATACATAAAAATGTAAGTTCAAACTTGAAATTAATAAACATTGAATTTGAGCTTAATTTAACCAATGTTTCAGATTACATTGCATGATCCATCAACAATATGATAAGAAAATTCAAACGATCACACTACATGATCCATCATCAAGATGATAAGAAAATTCAAATGATCACTAGTCATGATCCATCATCAAGATGATAAGCAAATTATCACATTGCATGATGCATCATTAGAGTGATAATCAAATTTAGATGATCGCACTACATGATTCGTCATCAAGATGATAAGCAAATTATCATATTGCATGATCCATCATCAAGATGATAAGCAAATTCAGATTATCACACTACATGATCCATCATCAAGATGATAAGAAAATCCAGGAGAAATTAAGATCACTTGCACAATTTAATCCAAAAATTACAAATTCAATCTTCTACGATTTGTGAAAATTTCATGTCTTTACTTAATAAACACATCAAAATAACCAAACTAACCAAACTAACCAAAAGACATTTGGTTCGATGGCAAAGTCCATGTAGTAGACACCTAGATGGTGTTGAGTTCAAATCTTCCACAATACAAAAATAATAAAAAGTTTTAACCAAACTATATATATTAAAATTAGGGGTGAGGGACCAATATGTGAGAAGGGTCCAATGCATGCTATGGTAGTTGAATAAAATGGGACCAATAGTGGTGCCCTAAAAATAGTTTGAACTTTTAAAATCATATCCTAACAACATCCCATTAATTTTTTCAATGTTCCCAATTAAAAAACATACAATTCATTGCAACCCAGAACAAGCAATGACCTAGTCCTGTAGCCCGGCCAGCTGGTGGGCTTGGTCCATAGCCTCCAGAGGGGCCAACCTAAGCGCACTCACTCTCTCTCCTCCATGTGCTCACCCTACCAGTCCAGTCGCCCCAGTCGTGGCAATGGCTGCGCAGCCACCGCAAATTCAGCGGTCCCCTTGTTCCGGGTCACCGTAAGTAAGCTCAGAAAGCTCTGAAAACATGAGGGGACCAGGCAAATCCATAATAAAAGAAGCCACCATGACCAAACACAGGCCATACTCCGAATGAATGAATGGCATACATCATCCATCATATATGACCCGGCGATTGATGAATTTGAGACGTGGAAAGCAAAATGAGTGAAAGCCCCGGGACCCGCCGGGTGGGACCGTCACCCGGCGGGTCCGGCCGGGTGGAGAGGGGATGGGCGTTGCGTTCAGTCACATCACGTCAATTGCCGGAGAGGAGAGGAGAGCCGTTTGAAGTCACGGAGAATTGTCGTTTGAAGTCACGGAGAATTGTCTGTACTGGAGGAGGAGAGGTCCGTCCACCTGGGCGTGCCTGGCGTGGGGGTGGCACGGATGCCCCAGTAGAAGAGAAGACTTGGGCAGGTATCAGATTACCATTTTGCTAACGGTCTCTTCCACTCGGGCACCCTGACGTCAGGGGAATACGGGTGGGATGAATGGTGAAAGCGCCGGGTCACTGTATTGGTGGGGATGGGCCTGGCCCGATTCGGCAAATGATCAGATGTAGACGTGGAACGTCATTGTCGACCTGGGTGTGTGTGCCTGCATTCACCCGGTTGTCCAGCTTGTACATGCTTTGCTGCTTTTTGCGATGTAGGGATGGAAACAGAGTGGTACTGTGCAGATATTTAGGATGTACAAATATCTAGGGTGTAGAAATAAAAGGTGTATTTATGGGAATTGAATGAACGGGAGTTTTTAACGACACCTATGAGATGGGACAGTCTTTGGCATTCAAGATTGAAAACTGATTCAATCAAGAAATTCTCATGCAACCTTTAAGTGACCATTATTTTTTGTTGTTCTAGTAGTAAGTGTCATAATTTTGGTCCCTTAAGTTCATGTGGTACCACAAGACATGTCGTGTTAGTGTCATTGATCACGTTAAAAAGTTTACCACATGCATTGCAGTTTATAGGGAACCATGGCTATCTAGGGACCTAAACCACACAGTGTATAGGGGAAGCGTTAAAAAACAATCTAAGTGTTCCCTTCGTATGTCCATGTGTTTTAAGTGGCTGCATAGACACTTCCTTTATAGGGGGCTACTTGAATCGTGCAATATGAAAAGAAAAGTGTCATAAATTTGGGCCTCTCAAAATCATATATGGTCATTTAAAATAATTTACAACAGTAGGGGAGAGGGACCAACAGTTTAGGGCAAAGGGACTAGCAATTGTGCAAGCTAACTATGTGAGCATGTACTAAGTTGCATTAGGGGCTACTCGAATTCTACAATCTAAAAAGAAAAGTGTCATAATTTTGGGCCTCTCAAAATCACATATGGTCATTTAGAATAATTTACAAAGTTTAGGGGAGAGGGACCAACAATTTAGGGCAAAGGGACTAGCAATTGTGCAAGCTAACTATGTGAGCATGTACTAAGTTGCATTAGGGGGTTACTCGAATCCTGCAATCTAAAAAGGAAAGTGTCATAATTTTGTGCCTCTCAAAATCATATATGATCATTTAGAATAATTTATAACAGTTTAGGGGAGAGGGACCAACAGTTTAGGGCAAAGGGACTAGCAATTGTGCAAGCTAACTATGTGAGCATGTACTAAGTTGCATAAATTTGGGCCTCTCAAAATCATATATGGTCATTTAGAATCATCTCGAATAATTTACATTAGTTTAGGAGAGAGGGACCATCAATTGTGCAAGCCAACTTTGTTTGAGCACGTATAAGTTGCATAATTTTGGGCCTCTCAAAATCATATATGGTCATTTAGATTCATTTGCATCGGTTTAGGAGAGAGTGACTAGTAGTTGTGCAACCCAACTTTGTGAGCATGTAGTAAATTGTATAATTTTGGGCCTCTCAAAAATCATATATGATTGAATTTAAAATAAACTCTAATCATTATATTAGTTTAGTAGAGAGGGACTAGCAGTTTAGGGGAGAGGGACTAGCAATTATGTGAGCTAACTTTGTGGGCATGTAGTAAGTTACATGATTTTAGAACTCTCATAATCATATATGGTCATTTATAATCATTTAGAAACATTTACATCATTTTAGGAGACAGGGACCAACAACTTAGGTGAGAGGGGCTAGCAGTCGTGTGAGCTAATTTTGTGAGTAGGTAGTAAGTATCATAATTTTGGGTGTTTCAAAATCATATATGGTCATTTAGAATCATTTGGAACCATTTACATCAGTTTAGGAGAGAGGCACGAACAACTTAGGTGAGAGGAACTAACAATTGTGTGATCTAACTTGTTGAGCAGCTAGTAAGTACCACAATTTTGGGCCTCTCAAAATCATATATGGTCATTTAGAATCATTTCAAATCATTTACAATAGTTTAGGAGAGAGGGACCAATAGTTGTCCAAGTTAACTATACAAGAATGTAGTAAGTTGCATTATTTTGGGCCTGTCAAAATCATATATGGTCATTTAGAATCATTTCAAATTATTTACAATAGTTTAGGAGAGAGGGACTAGCAGTTGCGTGAGCTAACTTTGTGAGCATGTAGTAGCTACATGGAATATTGTAGGACTTCCATTTTTTTTGAATTGTGAATTGGCCTCTTATCAATCTACAACTAAGGTTTGGAGGTGTGACCCATCACATAACTTGCCACATCAAAAAGTCTAGTGAGAAATGTCCTAAAATTGACCTTTTAAAGATTTGACTAGAACTTAATCATGATATTTTGAGTTAAACAAAAAATCTTCTCTCCCCTACTTGGCAAGGCTTTAACTTATAATTAAGGTTTCAAGTCCACATCATCAAATATGATGCCACATCAACACGTTTTTTGTGCATTAAGTGGTGTTTTGTTGGTGCACCAAAGTGGAATCACATGATTTGTTGCTTTTTATATCTAAGGAATGCATTTTTTCAATTATGAGTACTCATGATCAACTCTAACAATCTTAAGAAATAACTACTACTGCTATACTATTGAAAATATTGGGTGCTAAAGCATAAATGGTATTGTACAACCATTGGAACATGCTCAACTACTAGGTTGACTCCCCTAAATTGATTGAAACAACTTAATTGAGATTGGCCCTACGAGTTGATTCTAGTGGTAAACCTCAGGACTTTCCAATGCTAGCTTAGGTTTGAGTCCTAGTTTGGGTCTCTAATAATAGCATTCCAATCCTATTTATGAGTACATTTTATTCAAGTAACATAATCCTAAGAATTTTTATTTTTTATCTCTAAGAAGTACATTTGATTTAATTATGAGTACCCATGATCAATAGTAACAACTTTATAGTCATAACTAGTAGTGCTATACTATTAAAAATATTAGGCATTAAAGCAACAAATGTTATTATAACTATTGTAACATGCTCACTTGCTAGGTTTTTTATCCTAAATTATTGAAATAAGTTAATTAAGATTGGGCTTGCAAACTAGGTCTAGTGGTAAACCCTATGACTTTCCAATGTTAGCCTAGGTTTTAGCCATAGTCCGTGTCTCCAATAGTAGCTTTCCAATCCTAGTTAACTATAAGAAAAAGTTAACTAAGACTATAATTAAATATGTATCGATGGATAGGGATATGCAATACAAATTTTAATTAATGTGGTGTTGTGATAAAATGCTAGACAATGAATTATATGACTGGTAATTTGATTAGAGAGGGTTGATGATTGATATAGATGAGAATAAATTAGTATCATGATATTGTCTTTCTTTTTGTGATTCCTCTTATAGTAGAATTAGATATAAGAAATATATTTTATTCAATTATGAGTACCCATGATCAACACTAACAATTTTAAAGTCATAACTGCTAGTGCTATACTATGAATAATATTGGGGATTAAAGAAGAAAATGTATTACAACCGGTAGAACATGCTTAACTACTAGGTTGTCTCCCCTGAATTTATTGATATAAGCTAAGTGAGGCTAGGCCTACAAATTGATCTAGCAGTACGCCCTGGGAGTTTCTAATGCTAGCCTAGGTTTGAGCCATAATCTAGGTCTCCAATAGTAGCCTTCTAATCCTAGTTATGAGCACATTTTATTCAAGTAATACAATCCTAGGATTTTTTTACTTTCTTGATCTAAGGAATACATTTTTAATTGTGGGTACTTATGATCAACACTAACATCTTTAAAGTCATAACTATCAGTGCTATACTATTATAAATATTGAGCAAGAAAAAAATGTTGTTACTTTTGAGCAGCTAGAATACTGAGGGGGGGGGGTGGTAAATCAATATTCCCTGAATATCTTTAAACAATCTTCTTATTACTTTATAAATTCACTTTAGTTAGAAAGGAATGTGTGATTAATGAACAACAAGAACAAAGATATCATCCACATCAACATACACAAGAGGACACCAATTTTTTGTGTGGAAACCCGTTAGGGAAAAACCACAAAGAGGGTTAACTCTCAATATAATATAACTAGTTATAGAATATTACAAGTGGTCATTGTAAGGCTCACTGCCAAGAGGGCTTACTACCCAAAAGTGAATTGTTAAAGTTGCATCTTTCATATGCATGAAATACAGTTTCAATTAAGTTTAGTAGACAAACTTCTCACACTTCATTCTCTCTATCCAGTTATCCGCTATAATATGCTATTATAATATTCTTCATACATTTCACTTACAGAGGTTGGCCAAAGATATAACAAAAGTTAATGTCAACTAGGATACACATGTTATCCACAATGTTTAACCATGTCCCATTGAAACCACAAGGTCAAAATCAATCAATTAAATAAATGTAGATGTGAAAACCAATTATTTTGTTCCAAAGGAACACAGTAACTGACAAACTGAACTATCGAACCATGTATCTCATATTCCGAAGAACCAAAACATGTGCAATCTAGAATACATATACATATGATATACATGAGTGTACTACTCAAACCACACATCCATATCTGCAACTGCCGAATATCATGGAGAAAAATGTGATGGACAAAATCACAGATCCACAACACCAGAATTTTTTACGTGGAAACCTGGAAAGGGAAAAACCATGGTGGGGATGGAACCCACAATATTCATATACTATGGCTAGGAGTACATAAATATTACATAGATGGGGAATGCACTTGCATTCAGGCTCACTGCCTAGAGCTCACTGCTCAATTACAATGACCCAAAATTCTATAACCTTCAAGGATGTTTCACTGGCTTACAATTTAATTACAATGAGGAAAAATAGTTAAAGAACTCTGAAATAGCATTTAACAATGCAAGAATGAGTTCTAGTTAAGCACAAGATCTTTGACTGTACTCGCTCTGCAATATGATCTATTTCTATCTGAGACAGCTATCAAATCACCTGGGAATCAAATGCGCACGTGAAACTATGCTCAATCGCACCAAAATGGATCACCACCATAGTAACACACCGAAAACCAATCACCAATTCAATCTTATATATCTGGTCATATCAAAAATAATCTCCTCCAAGTCGGCTATCAAAAGTGTAACATGTAGCTTCAAGTCGGCTTCAATTTCTAACAAGTCATAGCACCGGACCAAAACAATTTTCCAAAATGCTTCACCAATGTTGGCCTCATCATTTACACCTCGAACTTAGTCACCCCAATCACCATAAATCTTTTCGGACCAAAACCGTACTTAAATAACCTCAATTTACCGGTTAACTCCTGCTTTTGGATAAGAGGGATCACGACCATCAGATTGAATCTCCAAGAAGAGTCGCCATCAATGACAACCCTAAATCATGAATCAAGCATCGGAAATCACCAGATGAGTGTCAATTGCCAACAATATCCCCATTGGCATGGATGGCAACACTTGTGAAAAATGGGCAAGTGTTGAAACCTATGAAACCTGTACACCAGATCAAGAATGAAAGAATTCTAAGGCTCCCCCCTTAGATCAACAACCAAAACTATACGCTCCATACACAATCAACTTGTACATTTTTCACCTTATCTCTCCCCCTTTGACAGTAATGCCAAATATATGGTGTGAAGAAAAATTTCTAGTACATATATACACATCGGATGACTAGATGTATACACATTTAAGTACATCTGCATATGTAGACTTAAGAAATCAGGTATTCAAACTTTCCCACAACTTCTCCAAAATTGAAACAAAATCATTCAAAACATAAGCATGGAATTATATTGCATGCAACTTAGTTGGTGTCTCCTAAGTCATATTCTGAATACAGTCCATCTTATGGAACACCAAGGTGTCTAACCGGGGACCAATTATGCTTCGGAGTTCACCTGCCCTTCTCCGCATCTTGTCCTTATCCTTCTCCAGATTACTGATTTGTCCCATAAGAGTTAAAATTTGACCTTCAACATTTCTAATCAAGTTTACCAATGGATCATATGCTTGAGAAATTCGGGCTAACCGACCTTTGCAATTATCTATCTGCTTGTCTATTTCAGTAGAAAAATTTGTCAAAATTAGAAAAAACTTGTAAATCTTACCACCTTCCATTAAGGCCTCATCAATTAATTTCAATTCTTTGTCAAGATGGACCTTATCATTTCCAATCATTTGCAAAAATGTTTGTATTTTGACATCTTTGAATTTCGCCATTGCCTATCAGGTTGATGCCTTGGTCAAAAAATCAAATTGAGTAGAGATATGATCTACCAAGTATTGAAGCTTACTGGATGAGTTGGTATCAGTATCAAGTTGCAATTCTGGTACCCCTTGTTCTAAAACTTTAACTATTTTCTCAATAAGTTTCTTCTCTTCTAACTCAAATTGTGCTAACTCCTTACTAGCTTGAGCTTGAAGAGCAGCAACATCAATCATTCTCTCTTCCGGAGACATTTGGTTAAATGGCTTGTCAAAACTGATGTTAAATTGAGGAAAAGTCCCTTGGCTTTGAATTTTGGAAGTGTCAATTGCCATAAGGATTGGAGTTTCCGTCACTTTTCTTTTCCCCTTTTCCTAAATTTCTTGCTTCTCCTCTTCCTTTTACTCTTCCTCACCGTGTCTGGTTTTGTTTTTATCCTCTATGGGTGCGTTATGTGCATCGGTGTCACCACTTGGTGCACCAACCTCTGTCTCAACCGATTTATCAATTGCCTTATTAGGCTCAACCTCTGTTGAATCCAAACTTGTTGCTCTGCAACATCCTATGTGTTCTCCATCTTTTCTTCATCTATCACCGAAGAGATATCTGACTGAGTGGCTTGTGAATCTACTTCCAGAGGGGAAATCATTTTTAGTCAGTTCTCAGTGAGAAATTTCTTCCATATCTCAATAGTTTATTTTTTGATCTCCTCCACTCTTCCCACCATAAGGTTGTTTACTCTGTGTTTGCTTCTAAATTCCTTTTTGTTTGCTAGCAAAATCAACCTATCAATTTCTTCAACAATAATACTGGTGTACCGATTGACCAATTCACTTTCCTTTATTTCCTTGTCCATCTGACTTGCAGATTTTCTTCTAGCATCAAGAATACTATACAGATATTTTGGAAGATAGCGTTCTAACTCAATTAAAGTTTTGCTAAATACATCCAAGTGTAATACTATAGCTTCCTCAATCCATCTTTTGTCATTATCATCTAAATTCTCATAATGTGCAGAAATATCCTTCAAGTTCCCATCCTTGATAATTTCATCAATTAATTATTGAGGAGATAAAGAAGGAATAATATGATACTTGGTTTGAGCGGTTTCCATCTTACCAAATTCTTCATCCAAGTCAGATTTGAATCTTCGTCCTTTCTTTGGCCTGCTGGATGGAACAAGTTTAGATTTCACTTTCTTGTCTTTCCGCCCTTTCTTTTCTTCACTAGATTGAGACTTCCGGATTACCCTAGCAAATTCTCCTTTCTTGGGGACCTTTTGAATTTCTGCATCAGATTCCATCTCAAATGCCATTGGAGATACTTGTACATACTCTCTTTGAGGTTTCTACTTCTGCCTCAGAACACCCTTGCCCTTAGCTGATGATCTAGAGGGTTCAGTTTGAGCCATAGTTGTCTTCACCGGAGCGGGAGAAGACCCTGTCATCTTGGGTTTGGCCTGTGAAGGTGCTGGATCTCACCTTTGCTTCTTTGCTTTCTCCTCAGCATCCCTTGTAGCTCTTGCAACCCTAACTCTTTCTCTTGGGTGACCTTCCTCCACAAGGATTTCTTCAACCATCTTAGCAACTTTCCTTTTTCTCTTCGGTTTGGTGAACTTGGTGTGAAGTTCCATAGACTTTTCTTCGCATGTACCAAACCCTTGTTCCTTTGTGTCCACCGGAGCATTCAACAGAGGTTGTGTATATGCATCAAGTGTTCCTGCATCAACCTCATAACCCATCGGCAAAATCCACACCATCTGGGGTTCAACTGCCTCCACAAGGCATTCATCCTTGTTAACCATAAAACAGATTGTCCTTCCATATTTACTAACAATCTCCTTAGGGATTCTTACCCTCTGCTTTATCTTATCTTTGACTATTTTGAAAAATGCCCATAAAGCAACATTTTGATTATCTTTGTTTCCAAGTCTATCAAGACCTTGTTTGATTTTCTGGGCTACCAGTCTGTCAAATGCCCACTGCACTATACCAATTCTAGGAATCTGGTTCAAAAAGAAAAGAGCCAAACAAATAACCAAAGAGCCATATTCGAAAATGTGCTTTTTGTCCTACTTGATTTTCTTCAGATTAATCACGAGCTCCTCCAAAAGAACATTGCATAGATCATAATGTGCATCTTCCTTTACCATTTGGTAAGTTGCATGAATGACTGTCCTTGACATTGAATTCAGTCGGTTAGACTGATACACCTTATATCCAATGAACATTGCAACAAACTTCACATCATTATCTTTAATTGTGTTAATCTTCATCGATCTCCCATCAAATTTTGCACCGGTTAACTTGTTAACCATAGACTTTGTAACCTTTCGCAGCCCTGGCTTCACACCGGTTTGATGCAAGCATGTCACTGCCCTAATCACCTCAGGTGTGATCTTGTAAGGTTGATCCAACCAGATAAACTCATGATGAATTATTCTCAACACATATCTCACCCATTCCTTTTCATCAAATGACACAAAATTCACGAATTGGGTAAACCCTTTCTCTGCAATTACATAAATTCGAGCTTCGGGTTATCGATTTCATCCATAATGTTGTTGGTATATAGATCCAAAATGTCTTCGGTGTCGGTTTCCTCAATTTCACAATGGATATATGTTCGTACATCATCAACATGCAAAACTCTGTGTGGAATAGAAGAAAATGCACCAATAGGGTCGTCCTCCATAGATTTATATGGATATTTTTTGAATACAGGACGAGTCCTATCCTTAACTTCAACAACTGACGATGTAGAAATAGAAGAAGAGGATTCCATTTCAAATTTTCAGAAGTTAAAACTCAGATATGTACTTCGAAAAATACCTTAAATTTCTGTCAGATGCTCTAACCCTCTTGTTGAAACGCTTCTAGCTCTGTAATCATCTGAAAAATCTTTATCACCTTGTTCTGCAACTCGAAAACACTATTCACGAAGTGAAAAATGACTCTCATATTTTCCCTTTTAACCTTGCAAACTCTAATTCCATTTTGAAATAAATGTAGATCAGATATCCAACCGGATGCCCTGTTTAGCTACCAGATGTTGAAATCAGCCATCAAAATTCTATATGTCAACTAAAATTGAATTCTTACCATCTGTAATCCATTGACTAAAGATCTCATCAAGGGGTTGTGCAAGATTTGCATGAATTTGCCTCCCCCTAAGGCCAAAATTCCTAGTTACCAAATGAGGGTTTTGCATCGGATTTAGGTACAAATCGACCATTTGCCTTAGATTCACCTTTTCTTACCCACATCTTCTCATGTTTGTCTCTGATCTCTTCTACATTTGCTTTTCCCTTCTCATCTGATTTGTTCTTGTCTACCAGGGCACTGTTCTTGCTTTTGCAGTACTTTTCAATGTGGCCGGTTTTATTACATTCACGACAAACACCATTATTCTGCATAGGTTTGGAGTTCATCTGATTTGTTCTTGTCCTGGACTGATTAGAGATATGTCCAAACATTCCACAAGCATAACATCTTTTGTTTTGGAAGTTATTCATTACTGCTCTACACATATTTGACTTATGTCCAAAATTATTGCATATGAAATATTGACCGGTAAAGGTAGAAACATTATTCATGTTGTTCATTCCATTATTCATCCTACTTCTACATTGATTTTCCATATGACCAAACTTATTGCAAGTAAAGAATCTACCATTGAATTTGTGAGCACTAGGCTATCTTACTGGAGGATTATTTCTCTTATCTGATTAGGTTTTGCATTGCCTTGTCCAAATCCAGAGGATTCACTTTTCTCAAATCCTAGACCTCGCATGTCCTTTCCATGTCTCTAAATTTCCAGCATCTCATCAAGCCTTGCTAAGCTAGCTTTGAATTTATTTTTGTATTCATGGGTAGAAGCAAGTTCATCCCTTAAGGTAGCAATCTATCTCTCAAGTTATTTACCATTATTCCTTGACTGTGTCAACTCAAGCTTCAACTGATCATTCTCATAGGTAATCCTAAAGAATTCATCTGCTCTTTCCTTCAATGACTATGCCATATTTTCTTCATTCTTCTTTCTATCCTCAATCTCCTTAGTCAGCCTCATCATAATGGATTGCATCTCATTCTTCAAAGCAACATTCTCTCTTTCAAGTTTGTTGACTTCATCAGCTTTATCCTAGTATTACATGATTTGATCTTCTTTCTCCTTTAGCTTGTCCATCAATTCCTTCCTCTTCTCTCTAGAGATATTAGCTTGATCCTTCAGGTCATTAATGAAATCATCAACAACATTCAGGTTCTTCTTCAAGGTACAAATATCATTTCTAGTTGCATCAAGATCTTCAAGTGCCACATTGAGTTGTCTTTGAAAATCAATCCATTGAATCAATCTCTCAGACCTTCCTCAAGCGATTAAGCTTCCTCAAAGGAACTAGGCTCTGATACCAATTTTTAGAATCAGGGATCACTGAGAGGGGGGTGAATCAGTGACCTGTCAGTAATCAAATTCACAAACTTGTTCTTTATCCACCGGTTATTAATGCATAGCAATAAAGAACATAAGAAAGGAATAAATAAACCACAAATCCACAACAACATAATTTTTACATGGAAACCCAGAAAGGGAAAAACCACAGTGGGGATGGAACCCACAATATTCATATACTATGGCCAGGAGTAAATAAATACTACATAGATGGGGAATGTACTTGCATTCAGGTTCATTGCCTAGAGCTCACTACTCAATTACAATGACCCGGAAGGCTACAACCTTCAGAGAAGTCTCACTGACTTACAATTTAATTACAATGAGGAAATACAGTTAAAGAACTTTGAAATAGCATCTAGCAATGTAAGAATGAGTTTTGGTTAAGCACAAGATCTCTGACTGTACTCACTTTGCAATATGCTTTGTTTCTATCTTAGTCAGCTACGAGATCACCTGGGAATCAAATGCGAATGTGAAACTGTGCTCAATCGCACCAAAATGGATCACCGCCACAGTAACACACCGAAAACCAATCACCAATTCAATCTTATATATCCGATCATATAAAAATAATATCCTCCAAGTTGACTATCAAAAGTGTAACATGTAGCTTCAAGTCAGCTTCAATCTCTAATAAGACATAGCACTAGACCAAAACAATTTTACAAAATGCTTCACCAATGTTGGCCTCATCATTTACACCTCAAACTTAGTCACCAAAATCACTATAATCACCAAAAATCTTTCCGGACCAAAACTGTACCAGAATAATCCCAATTTACTAGTTAACTGGCTACCGGTTAACTCTTGCTTCCAAATAAGAGGAATCACGACCACCAGATTGAATCTCCTAGAAGAGTTTCCATGAATGAAAACCCTAAATCATGAATCAAGCATCAAAAATCACTGGATGAGTGTCAATTGCCAACACATCACACATTCTTCATCACAAATTTCATATCAAAATCTTGATAATCGAACCTTCTATGGCAACATAGCTTCCATTAAACAATTATCAATATCTACCAAAAAATTAATAGTATCTCTGTAATTCTCAACACATCTTTTTCGAGATCCTATATCTCAAAATTAAGCTCTTCCAAAGTTCATAAAAGTATTCTTTGCACTCCTTATCTCTATCATTCAATTGTCTAAATATCTTTTAATTTGCTTTCCAACAGGTAAGTTCTCATCCCAAGCAATATTCTCCTTCAATGGTAATGAATTTCAAAAGTATAAAGCTAGGCATACAATCAATGATCTGAAGCGAAAGGGATAACCATCATTCTTAGTCAATTCAATATTACTCAACACTTTTTGTGTCAATAAATCACACAAATCACAATTCATTCATGTCTTAGTCATATGATAAGAAACATACACAACAATAGTCGATGTAGAACCTTCTTTGTCCCAAAATAAAATCTTATAAGTAATGCCCATAACAACATATCTTACTAGAGGGTTTGAAATGGTATCAATTTGTAAATCTCTTTGATCCCCAACTACACCTATCAAAGCTTCAACTTCTTTTTTCCTTATTGATTTCTTTGCAAGTACAGTTCCATCCAAACAAAGACTAGTGATAGCCTTCAAAGCTTCCTTTGTAATCTGATAGGGTCTGTCTAGCCAAATGCAATCATCGTGAATTATTATTAGTACAATATTGACCGCTTCTTCATCAATTAGCATCAGAAATTCACTCCAAATGTCCAAACCCTTGTGCCCTAACTCGACTAATATCTATAAATTTCCTTCAAAAAGAGGATCTTCAATTTTTTTTATCTTCACATTGTCATATTCCTCAATTTTCACATCAATAAAATTGTAAATATCTTCAAGACATACCACCGTAGTTGATAGTGACAAAAATGCACCAACCAAAATATTTCTTATTGGTTCTTTCATCAATTTTTTGAATTCAGGTCAGGATTCATCTTCATTACTAACAAACTTGTTGGAATCCATGAGATAAAATTTATAAATACCTTTGCAATACTGATAGCAATTTCACTTGAATACTTATTTTTGCTCCTTAAATTATCAATTCATTGGTAGAAAATGATTGAAAAACATCTTTAAGTACTTTGCTGAAAGACCTAGGGTTTCACCACCAAAACCATAATGTCACCAAATAACTGCTAAACCATTATACCTACGTGAATAGTAACTTTCCAAACCTTCACAATCTACCGCATAGCAATACCTTCGCAATCTACCGCATAGCAATATTTTTTGTCGCAATATTCATCAGTTTTTTTAGTACATCATCATACTCAACATATCAACTCGCCATGACAACAACACCAACCTCTTTGACAGGGAAAAAAGATCTTCATTATAGCTCCTCCTAAGCCAAAGCTTCCAGTCTAATTTTCGAAGGGAATTTTTGCACTGGAGCTAAATGCATCAACATTTTTTTGTCAAATCTACTTCTTTATCCAAATATTTTTCATTCACTTCTCAGTTCTTCTACATCAATCTTCCTTACTCCTTAAGTCTTTCTTACTAAATTATCTCTCTTTATATTCTCGCTTCTACATATTTTAGCGACATGTCTAACTTTATTGTAATTAAAACATTTGATATTCCTCTTCTTTGAGTTCCTTATAGTTATTCTAGATCTGCATTGATTAGCCTTGTACACAAAACCATTGCATAACTAACAATAACCATAAAAGAATCTATTTCTTCCATCCATAATTTGATTTATGCAATTAATAGCCTTATGACCGAATTTCTTGCATGTAAAACACTAAACATCTTGATTCACTATGTTTCTACATTCTAAAGCCTTATGTCCAAATTTCTTATAGGAGAAACAATAGCCATTAAATAAGGAGTACCTTTGAGCATTATGTTGTTTGACTGGAGGTTTCCTTGTGGAGCTTCTTTAATTCAAGGGTTGTCTTACTTTGTTTTCTTCTTCAGTGCATTGTTCGAATTCAACCTTTTTCATCTTTCCTTTATATTCAATTCTTTGATTTGAATATTCACCAGCTTCAAAACCTAATCCACTTTAATCTTCTTGATATTTTTGCATGACCATCATTTCATCAAGTTTCATAGTACTTTCCTTGAATTTGTCTTCAGATTTTAGGGTTATGACTTCATGTTATAGTCTTGTAAATTCTTCAATTATATGATTGATTAAGCCACTAAGACATTCTTCAATCTTTTTACTTTCCTCAACTTGTACCTTTAAATTAACAATTGTTACATTTGCTTGCTTCAATTCCTTGCTGACCTCTTTATATATTTCCCCAAATTTCTTGATTTGTTCCCTCAGTTTTCTTGATGCACTCATTCGCTTCCTTAATATTTTATTTCAAATATTTGTTTTCACTTTCCATGTTCTCAAGATCTTCAAGAGAAGCTTGCAGTTCTGATACCAATTATTGAACAACTAGAATACTCAGAGGGGGGTGGGGGAGAGGGGGGGGGGGGGTGAATCGGTATTCCTTGAATATCTTTAAACAATCTTATTATTACTTTGTAAATTCACTTCAGTTAGAAAGGAATGTGTGATTAAATTAACACCAAGAACAAATATATCATCCACATTAACATGGACAAGAGAATACTAGCTTTTTCGTGGAAACCTATTAGGGAAAAACCATGAAGAGGGTTAACTCTCAATATAATATAACTAGTTATTAAACATTACAAGTTCTCACTGCAAGGATCACTACCAAAGAGAAGGCTCACTGCCAAGAGGGCTTACTGCCCAAAAGAGAACAAACAAAAGTGAACTTTTAAAGTTGCATCTCATGTATGCATGAAGTATAGTTCCAATTAAGCTCAATAGACAGACTTCTCACACTTCATTCATTTTCTAGCTATCTGCTACAATCACATCAGATCACTATGTCACACTTGTCTTTGTTTCTTGATTTCCTTCTATATCTCTGTTACATTCTTACACATATCATCAAAATAATACATCACATTTATATATTGATTCATATCTCAAGTCAGCCATAAATGCCTTACAAAGAAATACACCTCACACACTACTACAATATGCTTCATACATTTCACTTACATTGGTCGGCCAAAGATATAACAAAAGTTATTGCCAACTAGGATACACATATTATCCACAATTTTTTACCATGTCCCAAAACCACAAGGTCAAAATTAATCAATTAAATAAATGTGCATGTCAAAACCAACTGTTTTGTTCCAAAGGAACAAATTAACTAACAAAATGAACTGTCATACCATGTATTTCATCTTCTAGAGAGCCAAAACATGTGTAATCTGGAATACAAGTTCGTATGATATACATGAGTGTACTACCCAAACCATAAATCCACATATGCAATTATGGAGTAACATTAAAGCAAAACATGATAGACGAAATCACAAATACCGAAGCAACAACACAACAAGTCAACATAACTATGTTGACATCAATGACAACCGGTAGCCAACACAACATTCTCCTTCATAAATGACAAAACTCCAACAGTTACAACCATTGGAACATGCTAAGCTGCTAGAAAATCCCCCAAAATTGATTAATATAAGTTTATTGAGTTTGGGTTGTGGAATGAGTCCAATAAAACAACATACTTTTCAATTCTATCTTAGGTTTGAGCCACACTCTAGGTCTCCAATGGTATCCTTCCAATCCTAGTTAAACATACTTTTTTTTAAAAGACTAATTAAATATGGGTTGATGGATATGATTATGTAATATAAAATTTTATTGATGTGGCATTTTGATACAACACTACAAATGAACTATGAGATTAGGAATTGTAATAGAAAGCATTGAAATCGATATATAAGAATAAATTCATCAATGTTCTAATGTAATGGCATTGATTTTTATGATCCTTCCTAAAGAAGAATTAGGTCTTTGATACTTGTAACCCTCGTTTTCTTGATGATATTTGATGTAAAAATTTAAAAGAGGTGGTGCTATAAATAACCTTGAGGATTGCTATGCAAGGGTCAAAGTTTAATACTTGTGCTTTTCCTTGAGAATAAGTTAACAATGAAAGTAAAAGGGACTATTTGAGAATAAGTTAACAATGAAATTAAAAGGGACTATGGAGCTAGATGTTGATATAGACAAATAAATTATTATCTTGGTATTGCAAGAATTTGAAAACAAATGTGTGAATGAGTTTTCCTCTCAATTTGTATAAAATGAAATTTGAAGGGTTCTTTTAAACACATATTAAACACCAAATTTGAACTTTTTGATACACATTGATAAGAAATGATAATGTCTAGGACCGTGAATCGTGAATTATCAAATTTTAGACTTTGGGAAAAATAGATGATCATGGTCACAATCCTAGTCAAGGGATATAATCATAGTTGTGATCCTATTTAATAAGGGAGAAAACTAAGAAGTGTATTAAAGGAGTTAATGCATAACAAGGTGCTAGATAGGAAGATTAATTGTGCACCTTACATAAATAATAATTTAATATTATTGTGATATTGGTTCTCATGGATTTGGATGTCATATTGGAGAGAAATATTGGGATTTTCCTTGTAATATTTATCCTTCCTCCTATATTCTTTTTTATAATGTGTAAGAAAAATTGCACTGAGTATTGAAATCAAAACTTATAAAGAAACGTTTTGGAACATATTTGATTGGATGAATATATCCATGTGTAAGTGTTTGAAAGTTTTGTGAGGAATAATTATAATATTTGATATTTGCATATGTTATAATGTTTAGCCGTCATAAAATAGAGCATCACATATGGATGAAATCTTGAAATATTCTTTAGATGTCATACTCCAAAAATTGGAAGATGTGTCATGATAGGTGTAAAAGAACATTTGATACTAGGGTTATAAAGTGGACTAGGAAAGACACCTTGGAAGATGAGTTACATCTTCCACATGGAGAACCTAATTTGACTAATCAAATAATGAGATTTACACCTGTATGCATGAAATTTGGTGTTTGGGTTTGAACAATCTTCTCGATCATGACATACACTTTTTTTGGAATCCCATGGTTTTGGTGAAACCATGAATAGTTTTTTTATGGTTAAATCCTACAAATATGAGCCTTGGGATAGAGGTTCTCAACTTTGAATAATATTGTAGCTTTTTTAGTGTGGGCTTAGCTATCAACATGTTATTAGAGTGTTGGCACAAAGACTACATCACTTGTAGAGTCTTCTTATTGTATATCAAACTTATTTGGAGTTAATATAGTGCTCAATCTACATTTAAGACAATGGTTTTTTACATGAAAGGATTTTTTCCATGATACAGGTCTACTATCATTTATATTCTCTCTTCTATTTTATGTTTAAGTTTCATTCTATTTTTATTTTTTATTTTTATGTAGAGCAATGAGATACAATCCATTTTATGTTTCTAATTGAAGAATAAACATTGTAAGAATTTACATTTGGTACAAAATATTATGTTTTCTTTGATCTTATGTAGGAGAAGTTTCCTTTCTTATATTGTTTTATTGGTTCATATTAAAATAATTTTCATTTGGTTTGAGATCAAGTTTAATACTAAGAATTCATGGCTAGTACCCAAGAGCTGAGAGTGAGTGCTCAATGGATAAAACTTTATGGAAATTGAAGATAGAAGATTTTTTAGTGGAAAGAGATAAGTGAATTGTGGTGATTGTTATACTTGTCAGGAATGAATCAAGATGCATGAGACAAAATTGAAGTAAAATGAAAGAAACATGATCAAGATGTCTTTCTAATTCAATCTCAATGAATTTTTAGGTGAGAACATTACAAATGTTTTATGATATGCCATTGTATTTTATTAAACCAAGAGTTATAAAAAAATATTTTTGAAAAGAAAATTATTGATGAGCACACACTTATATTGAGGGGGGAGGGTGAATCTATATAAGAAAAACTTTTTAATTTTTCAAACTAACAACCACAATAATATAAATTGCATAGCACTATTCATGTAAGATCTAACAATTATGCAACTGAAGAAGAACACACAATTTATGTGGAAACCCTTACGAGACAAAACCATGACAAAATATTTCTTATAAAAATTTCTTACAAATTTTATAAAAACCAACATAATAGAGACACCAATCCCCATAATTTGTAGGCAACGACCTACTAGAGGCACCAACCCCATTGCTAAGAACCAACTTAGTGAGAGACACCAATTTCTCCTTTAGAAAGCACCAACTTCCAAAAAATGTTTCAAATTTGAATGTTGCTTCTTCAATAAATAATGAATTATGATCTCCTTCATATTTTCACTATATTATTTTGCTCTTCTAATTTACCATAATATAAATATACTTGTATATTCACACACACTTACTATTAGAAGCAAAGAGGAGGAAAAATGAGAGGGGGGGTGAATCATTTTTCACCAGATCTACAAACTTAATGACAAATACATATCTAATAAATTGTAGTAATAACAAAGATAAGCAAATTGAAAGCACAACACACAACACCAATATTTTGACATGGAAAAACTAGTTAAGGGAAAAAACCACGATGGGAACCTACCCACAGTAAGATGATACTCTGCAGTAGTATGTGAAAATATTACAATGGGGAATGCACATGCATTTAGGCACACTACCTAGAGCTCACTGCTCAAAAGATAATGGCCCAGAAGGCTACAACCCTCAGGGAAGTCTCACTGACTTACAACAAGATTCAGACTATAATCTAGAAGGAATGAACTGAAAGAATAGCATCTCCAAATGCCTAATGATAGTTCCGGTTAAGAATAAATGTTTACCCTACAACACCAATCTCTGCTCAATCACAATGTTGAAGGATGAATCACTTGATCGCACATACACAACTCTCTGATAATGCAAACACAACACTGATACCAAAATTACATGAATATATCACCTATATATACAAGTCATCAACCTTGATAACAAGGTCAGCTAAACCCTCAACTCACAAATATAAAATTCCGTCACATGATACAAAGTTCAACCACTGGACCAATATAATGATTTACATGATATAACATGGACCTAATTCAAATTCCCAAGCACTCAACACCACTAGAAATAACGCCAAGATCAACCGCAACATGCTACACCACCAGGAAAACTGTATAACATGGAAATCATCACCGGTTCATAGAAACCATCAAAAACTCGCACAGTGATCAATACAGGTCACCACAACAAATAGGAAATGACTAGGAAACACCTAAAATCTTGTTAGAAACATCATAAATAGCTGCACCAACACCACTTATCAAATCTGCATTCGTCAACATCTGGAAGCTCAAGAACACAACCAATCAAAAACTATTACGAAGAAAGATAACTTGCGGAGCACCAAATCATGAACCATCTGAACTAAAGATACACAAGACCATTATAAACAATCTCCCAAAATCTCAGCTCAAGATATGATCACACCAGAATATATTGGAGAATTTACCAAACTCTGCAAAACAGTGATCACCAAAACAAAACTGCAAAATCGGATCATAAGATCTTCCCAGTCAGCAATCACCGAAGCAAATCATAGGAATATGTTGACATCAATGACAACAACATATCCTAGTAGCAACAATGACCAACAATATCCAATACATACATATTATTTCCATATATTTACTTTATGTTTTCACATATATATCCATCATAAACCTCTCATATACACTCCAGGATCTTCTTCATTTCCCCACTCCTTAATTTATTATTCCTAAATGATCTTATATTTCTTATATCTTTATTTTCTCCTTCAAATAGACATATACTTCTTTTCACTCTATTTTAAATTTGTTTGTTCATGCTCATATATCTTCTAGTGTTTATAATTTATTTTTTCCACTCAAAGATCCCATTTTTTTCCTTCCACTAATCTCCACTTTATATATTTATGCCTTTACATGAAGGGAGGCATCCCTTTGAATAGACATGACCCTTCATTAAGAAATTCTTATGATTAATCATTTATTTTCTAACACTTATTAATTTTTGCCTTTTAATTCCTTAACTGTTTCTTTTGAATGCTGCTCCTTTATTATCAATTTATTAATAATTGTTTTTCATTAAATAATCAATTTTTTATTCACACATATAATTTCTTGTATTTACTCACAAAATTAATCTTTGGGTTGAAATCATATTATTGACCTCTGACTTGTAATATAATGATAATCACTACTCTTTATTCAAATACCATTGTATCTTATTAATATATGCATAAGAAAATTAACTTGGGTGATAATATACTAATTTGTGTCAACCATATTTAAATTCAACATTAATATCATAAGTTAGCCAACAAATAACATTCACATTATATTTCTTATTTGGGTAGAATCCATTGAAATATTTGAATCATAAAAAACCAAAATAAACATTCTTTCTAAATAGGTCTTTAGAAATCCTTTCAAATCTTCTAAATCAAACCTTCCAAATCTTCTAAGTGCTGAATATTATTATTCGGCTGGTTAGTTTCTCTAATCATAATAACATGAGTATGACACTAAAGTCCATATATAAGATACTTAGCCACTCTTGTGTGTGGATCATGCATTGCAATGTTTGGAGTAGATGATAAGGTTTTAAAGCTATTTCATTCGATCATCAAACCAAATTTAAATGATCATGACAAATGAATTATATAGTAAGTCATCATGACATTAATCCTTTTTTGACATCAATGATAATATTTCTAAAAATGTATCCCTTTGTCATTGATCTCAACCTTGCAGTCAAACCATATGTGAATGTAACATAATCATAATGCTCCCCATGTCTCTATTACTTCCCCTTGTTGTATATCCCCTCCTTCGACATCAATGGAAAGGGGAAGTTTAGTTCTTTCACAAAGAAATCTCCTCCTTTCTGTAACACTTCCTCTTGACATTAACAACATCATTCTCCCCTTTCCCATAAGTATCCCTTGTTGTAACTCTCCCCCTTTTTCATCAATGGTAAATGGATATTCATCACATAAAAATAGAATATGCATCACATAATATATACTTAAAGTGTCTTCTTTGTATATCTTGAAATATATTGCAATGATTAGCTCCCCCCAAATTTTTATTTCTTCTTATGAACTAGGTGATACCTCTTGTACATGAAGTGAAATTTGCACAAGCAAAGATTTTCCTTTCTTATCATCTTGTTCTTTCTTCTTTCACCAAAATTTTGTAGTTTTTATTTTAGTTTTTACTCGTATCCTTCTTACTCTATTTGGGTTTTGCAAGACAAATACAAATTATTGCTTTTACATTTGTAACATATGACATTATAATCTACTAACAAATAAAATAAGTTATAGTTACTATTTGTCCTTGTTGGATATTAGAGTTGTTGGGATATGTTGCTGTCATTGATGTCAACATAAACCTGTGTTGCAGAGAGCTGGTGTATTGCAAAGAGTTATTTTGGTGATCCATTGCAGATGTACAATTGTGGTTTATTGGGTTTTGAGATACTCATCTCTAGTTGATTCAGTATGATTTTCATGATGCTATGTGGTGATTTGGTCGAGTTATGAGGTCCGATATGTGGAGTGATTTTTCAGTATTCTATGTTTCAGAGTTGATCCATATTGCTCTGGAATGATTATATCTTGAGTTATAGATTTTGGAGAGTATTTTGGACATTCATGTGTGCCCTTTGATCAAATGGTTCATGATTTAGAACTTTGCAAGCATATCTTTCAGTTTGTCAGCTAGTGTTCTTGAGCTCCAATGATGTAGTAATGATGAGTCTTATTATCTGAGATGTTGCGGTGATTGCGGTGGAATTCATGTTGCTTGTTGATGTTCTTTGATTGTGTGCTATGTATTTTTGTGGTTTGCGTTAATGAATATTTTATTGGTTTGGTGGTATTCTTTGTGTTATGTGATATATTCGGTGGTGTAGCATGTTGCGGATGATCTCGACGAATTATTTGGTGGTTTTGCGTGTTTGAGGATTTGATTTGGGTTGATACTATGTCCTTGCCGACATTGTATTAGTCCGGTTATGGATTTATGTATCGTGTGATGTAATTTTGTAATTAGGTATTATGTGTTGAGATGACCTGAAGGGCAAGGTTGATGAATTATATAAATAAGCATTGTAATAATGTTAATTGGATGTTTGTGAGTGTCTGCGAGTTGTATGAGGTTGTGGTATGTGTGAACAAGCGAATTTATCATTCAGAAGAGTGGAAGAGCAGTGAAGTGTTTGTAGATAGTGTGCTTAATTGGAACTGTAATCAAGCATTTGGAGATTCTATTCTTTCAATTCATGTAATCTGGATTGTTGTTTGATCCTTGTAAGGTAGTGAGCCTTCCTTAGGGTTGTAGCCCCTTTTTTTTTTTTTTAGCAGTGAGCTCTAGGAAGTGTTCTTGAATGCATGTGCATTCCCCATTGTAATATGTACACATACGATTGCAGAGTATCATCTTATTGTGGGTAGGTTCCCACTGTGGTTTTTCCCTTAACCAGGTTTTCCACATAAAAAATCCTTGTGTTATGTGTGTCATTGATGTGGTGTCTATCTTTTTTATTGTTGTTCTTAATAAGATCTAAAGATAAAGCTAGTTTGGCTGAGTTTGGTGAAAACTGATTCACCCCTCCTCTTAGTTTTCCTGCATTGTTGTTTCCCTACTATCAACAATTGGTATTAGAGCTAGAGCCTCTGGAAGGAGCTTGATCGCTTGAGGAGATCTGGGATGGTAGTTGTTGTTTTTAAGAAGGAGAGTCTGAGGTTTGATGAAACTAACTACTCTATATGGAAGTTCACTTGAATTGTCTTGGAGAAGATTAATGGAAGATTACAAAGAATGCATGCATTGTTCTTCTGAATGGTCATGTTACTGCTGATGAGATCAAAGCTGTTGAACATAACATAAGAGCTAAAGAAGCATTGCTGAGTGTCCTAATTAATGCAGAGATGACTAATGTGATGAGTTTTTAGATTGCACATGAGATTTGGGTGAAGCTTGAAACCCTGTATGATGGAGATAAACATGTGAAAGTTGCTAAACTGCATATCTTGGAAGGAAAGTATGAGATGTTGAAGATAGGAGAAGATGAGATATTATTATATCCTTTATAGATAAAGTGAATGATCTTGTGATGAATATCAGATGTGTCGGTGGAGTCCTTGAAGAAGATGAGATTGTGGCTAAAGTGTTGAGATCTTTGCCTCTTGCTTATAAACATAAAGTTGCCGCTATTGATGAGACCTGGACCATGACAACTATGACAAGAGATATGCTGGTTGGTAAGCTTGCTACTTTTTAATTGAGAGAACTTGGTGAATCACATGGTAAAGTTGAGACTGCATTTAAAGCTACTGTATCCGAGAAGAAAAAGTATGATCTGGGAGAAAGTTCAAATAGGGTTTGCAGATATAAAAGAGAAATGAGAGAGATGGAAGAACAAGAAAGACAATTGGAAGATCTTGAAGCACTTATTTCCAGAAGATTGCCCAAGGGAGCCGGTAAGTATGAAGGGAAATTACCTTTGAAATGTTTTTCTTGCAATAAGATTGGTCATTTTGCTTCTAGATGTCCAAAGATAGCTCAAAAAGTGTCTAAGAATGATAAGCCTTACAAGCCTAACCAGAAATATAGATATCCGAAGAAATGTCATTATGTCACTGATGAAGGTGTAATAGATAAGGAGTCTGAGAAAGAGAATTTTGAAGATGAATTTGTGTTCATTGCTATCAAGGAAGATGATTTGGTATCTACTGATTCTTCAAGCTCTATTGTTGAAGATAAAGCCTTGGTTCCTAAGATTGATGAGAAAGATGAATGGGTGATTGACAAAGGTTGTTCACATCATATGACATGTGATAAAGGTAAATTTGTGAATATGGAGAAGTATGATGGCGGTGTAGTGAGATTTGGAGACAATAAAGCTTGTGTGATTTGTGGTAGAGGTTCTTGTAGACACCTAAAATTAATTAAATTCATAATTAATTAATTTAAGCCTCTCCACATAATTAATTAATTTAATTGTGTAAGTCCATTTCTTCTTAAAATTAATTAAATTAAATTTATTTAATTTTATCACTATAGTCTAATAATTAATTTATCAAAAAAAATTATCCCCCATTCTTCTAAAGTCATCTCAATCATTAATTCTTCTAAATCCCCTCCTAGTTAATTAATAAAAATTAATTAATTAAATTCATGTGATCCCTACAAATCACTTCTTCTAATCCTCACTTAGTCTAATTAATTCTTTAGAAGCATGATTATCATTATTCATCCAATTTTAAATTCCTCCACTCATTCTCTCTCCTCATGTCACATCCTCTTAGATTTCCCACTTGCACTATAACCACTCGCTAAGCCACCTAATCAATCTCCTTAATCATTTGCACATCCCTAATCACCTTGATCCTTTCAAATAAATTCAAATTCTTTGAATCTCCCCATGCATCCTCTTCCCAAGGAATGTTTAATTCTTTTATCCATTTAGTCTTCCCATACATCCTCTTATTTTAGAATTTTTAATTCCTCCTCCCTCCCTCCAAGGAATTTAATATTCCTTTTTCTCTTTCCAATGTACTTGGGAGCTCTTCCCTATTTCAAAATTTACCTAACTATTAGTGTCAGGTTTTTATCTTTCAACACTTGCGGATGCACATTAGTGCCTTCTTTCTAACTTCAACAGGTTCGTTCAGGTATAAGACATTCAAAATTTTAGAAAAAAAAAAAAAAATTCAGTTTTTTCTGCTATTCTCTGTTTTAAGGCTACGGACTTACTTCAACACCTATGTAGGCGCTGTAATGCATCTGCATGTGGATAAGTGCCTGCGCTATATCCTTAGAGGTTTCAGTTACTAATCATTTTTTAAATTTTGCAAGCACTTTTTCAATTGTCCAAGGTCAAAAATCAAACTACTAATCCCGTTTTCTTGCAACACACATGCCAAAGAATCATTTTTCTACTAGTTTAGTTTCATTTTGTGCTTTCTAGATAGAAAACCTTATTCATGTGGGACTAAAATAAACCATTATCTTTTGTGTCTTGTGTGCTTGCAGACTTTATGTTGAGTGGACCCACCATTGCACTCTAGTATCCTCTCCCCTCGCTTTCCCAGATCTTGGGTGTAAGAGAACGAGTGATCAACGACACTCTCTTTTTATTTTAGTAGTTGAGGGGTATTTATTGATTGGGTATTTCATCACCCCACAAGGGTATCTTAAATTGGGACACATCGGGGATATCGACTCTCCTAGTGCAATGTCGAGTAGGTTTTTCTGAGCCACTATATAAATATGTTGGTCAGACGGCTAAGGTGTTGAGTGAATTCAACATATGTGGGGGCCTTCTCTGCACTGATAAACTCAATTAGATCCTTATGGCTTGCTTCGAGAATATGTTTTTGGATTTGTGGTCCCTCAAAATTACACTAGACACTAGTTTTAGTAGCCAAAATCCTACATTTGATAGTGTAGGGGATGCGGATTGTACCCCGAAGTTACCTCTCATGTATCCACTCAAGATGAGATAGGAATTCCCCATATAATAGATCTTTTGATCTTTGAGGTAAGATAATATGGTATGCCCAAGAAGTGAGTGTGCTGTAAGGGGGAGCCAGTGTTACCAAAATCTCTATCTGTCTGCTTGTTTGAGGTATCGCTTGTGCGAGAGGCCTATTGAATGGTTTCCATCTTCCAGCCTAAGTTATATGTTCGATGCATGTCTTCATCTTGTACAAAACCAGTGAAATTTTGTTTGGGTTAATCTAGCCCCCCTTCACTTTTACTCTTGTCATAAAGCGTTTCTTTGGCCAATGTGATTTTTATTGTTTGATTTCTCTTGCCAAGAGTAGATAACATCCAAAACATTCCCAAATTTGACCAAACCATGTAATCTTCACTTTATCACTGTCAAACCCCTATTTCACTACCACCATTCAAGTCAAATCTCCCAATCAGTTTTCATCCATCCAAACGATCATCAATCCATTCCTAAGTAGCCTTCCACTTCTTCTTCCTTCCATAAATCCATAATCATTTTGTTCTCACCTTCAAGGACTTAGCACATCAACCTAATAAAATCTCCAAAAAATCCCAATCAATCAATCAATATTCCTTTAATCCAATCATCAATCATTAATCCTAATCCAAAGTCAACAATTTGTGAAAGTTTTATTTAGACCTTTATCTTTAATTAATCAATCAATTGGCTTTTTGTTCTTGGAAAATAATCTCCCCCAAGTACCTTTTCTTAATCATTTGGGTTGATCAAAACCCTAAATATTTTTCCCTATTTTGTTTAGGCATGCAAGCCCACCCTAAGTAGAAGAATTCTTAATCATTTGGATCATTTGCCCTATTTTTATTAGGCATGCAAGTCCACCCTAAGTAGAAGAAGGCTTAATAATTTTGATCCTTTTTCCCTATTTTTCTTAGGCACACAAGTCCACCCTAAGTATAAGAAGGCTTAATCATTTGGATCCTTTTTCCCTATTTTTCTTAGGCATGCAAGTCCACCCTAAGTAGAAGAAGTCTTAATAATTTGGATCCTTTGCCCTATTTTGCTTAGGCACACAAGTCCACCCTAAGTAGAAGGCGGCTTAATAATTTGGATCTTTACCCTATTTTTATTAGGCACGCAAGTCCACCCTAAGTAGAAAAAGGATTAATCATTTGGATCCTTTGCCTATTTTTCTTAGGCATGCAAGTTCACCCTAAGTAGAAGAAGGCTTAATCATTTGGATCCTTTGCCCTATTTTTCTTAGGCATTTAAGTCCACCCTAAGTTGAAGAAGGTTTAATCATTTGGATCCTTTCACGCCTCACTTAAATCCTAATCCAAGGGCTAAGGTTGCATTTTAATCCAAATCAATCTTCTCCTAACCTAAGGATCAATCCAATCTAATCAAATTCAACCCAATCCAAGCAAATCAAATCAAATCAAATCAATCCATCAATCCAATCTAAAGTTGCTAAGTCCTAGTCCTCATCTTCATCTAACATCATCTCATTACATTTTTTTGATCAAGTCTATCCAATCCCAGCTTATCCCCCATTCTCAGCATTTTGAGGCTACATGGCTACCCAAAATACACATCCAAACTTCAAAGCTTGGTATGAGAAAATTCTCATGGAGGTTCATGGATCACCCTATCAACCATCCACATCTAGCTCATACATGCCTCAAAATTATCCAACTTCCACCTATCCATGTTTCCCATCCCATCCCATTTACAAAGTCAATCCCAATTCATCTCACATCTCTTATCATTCTCGGTTATTATCAACAGAAATAGATTCCTGAAACAAGTGTCATGTGTAGTCCCCCCATCTTCTTGCACTCTACACTTGGGGTAAAGCTTCATCCATACTACCCTACCATCTGCATTATCCATATCCATTATCCTCTACCCACATCCTATCTAAGTCCATCCTCCTTTCCTATCTTTGGTCTTGACTATCCTATCCATATCATCCATCTCATATCCCTCATCTTATCCAAATTCATCCCTCATTCCTACCTTTGGTCTTGATAATGATAGAGAAAAAAAATGCGTACGCATGCTTTGAGAAAATGCAAGCCCAAATTCCTCCTCCATTCATATCCACCACACATTATCCTTCAATCTCACACATCTTTAATCACCATCCTTCTAGCCTTAATTGGGGCATTTTCCTCCTTTTCAACATAGTTCTTGGATCCCCATTCCACCTATCCTCCATAATTTAGTCCTCCATATCTTATCACCATCCATCTCCTTAATCCCTCCATCTCCTATCCAAGAAATCTCCCCATCCATCCATCCTCTTACCAAGCCTCTGTTCTCCCTTGTCATTGGTTCCCCTCCATTTATCCTATATCCACAAACCAATCCCATGATATCATATCATATTCCCCATCTCATCCAATTCTATTCAATCATTTATCCCCCTTCCATTTTATCCAATCCATTTATGCCCCCCATCACACTGAGATTTTCTCATCCATTCGAGCTTATACTGACTCACATGCAACCCAAACACCCATCCATACTGTGTTAATCAAATTTAAGTAACAATACTCTCACCTAGAGATCTCACACATCATCTTGTCTCTTGCATCTATCAATCTATCTATACCCTACCCATCGGGATGCATCCTTCCCATGTCTGGCAGTTTATTCAAATCCATCACCTACCCATCAGGATGTATCCTTCCCATGTCTGACAATCTATCCAGATCCATGTCCTACTCTTGGCAAGAGATATCAGTTGGTCATGTGTATATTTCTTGCATGATTGAGCTTTTCCCTTTGACTTTTTTTATCTTATGTCCCATGACTGTACCTGTTCAAGGCTACCCTGATCATCCCATATCTTGACATGTCTTGGTTGGTGTATAATGGGGCATTTTTTTGTGGTATGGCGTGTTTGATGGTTTCTTTGGTACGATCCTACAATCTCACATTTACATCATCATCGATGTTTGCAAGCCTGTGTACATAGAGATACCTATTGTTTGAGAGTTTAGTCCATGCCTCTGATATTCAAAACATACCGATTCCTATAATTAGCGGTGTGGATAATCTGTGGCAATATCAAAACTAGGTTTTCTCTCCACATATACACAACAATAAACCTCATCCACTCCATTTCATTCATTTATCTCGGAGACTCCAATTTATTCATTCACTCCCCTTCATCATCTTCATCTTTTCATTGCCTAGTCCT
Organism: Cryptomeria japonica; assembly: GCF_030272615.1. NCBI lineage: Eukaryota > Viridiplantae > Streptophyta > Pinopsida > Cupressales > Cupressaceae > Cryptomeria > Cryptomeria japonica. The sequence goes on from NC_081410.1 coordinate 157,466,723, forward strand.
CCTATCCTTTTCGAGAGCACACCAGTGTTCTTAGAGTCTGCATGTCCTCTCGAGGGGGCATACCACTACTTCCTCATCATCCTTCCTCATCTCACTTATGACTGGGGCATCGTGCTACTAGTCCTTATCTTTTCCATCCACTATGTTTTATTCTTCTTTGATATAACATCATTTCATGATGCTATATCAATGAGGGAAAAAATGTAGACACCTAAAATTAATTAAATTCATATTTAATTCACATAATTAATTAATTTAATTGTGTGATTCCCTTTCTTCTTAAAATTAATTAAATTAAATTAAATTAATTTTATCACTGTAGTCCAATAATTAATTTATCAAAATTAATTATCCCCCATTCTTCTAAAGTCATCTCAATCATTAATTCTTCTAAATCCCCTCCTAGTTAATTAATGACAATTAATTAACTTAAGTCATGTGATTCCTACAAATCACTTCTTCTAATCTTGACATAGCCTAATTAATTCTTCTAGAAGCATGTTTATCATTATTCATCTAATTTTAAATTCCTCCACTCATTCTTTCTCCTCATTTCACATCCTCCTTTCCCACTTGCACTATAATCACTCACTAAGCCACCTAATCAATCTCCTTAATCATTTGCACATCCCTAATCACCTTGATCCTTTCAAATAAACTCAAATTCTTTGAATCTCCCCATGCATCCTCTTCCCAAGGAATTTTGAATTCTTTTATCCATTTAGTCTTCCCACACATCCTCTTATTTTGGAATTTTTAATTCCTCATCCCTCCCCCCAAGGAATTTTATATTTCTTTTTCTCTTCCCAGTGCACTTGGGAGATCTTCCCCATGTACCTTGAGAGGTGTGGAGACAAGAAATACCTTTATGGCATATCTCTTGAATCCCACACCTTGTCCTCTCAATCCATATGCTCCCTCTCAAATCGATCTCAACCCTTCATTCCAAAATCAATCTTGGCCCTTCATTTTGGCCTCCTCCAATCTATAAATTGGAGTCTCCTTTCCTCACAAATCATCTATTTTTTTATTTAATCTTATGTTGTCCATTTGAGATCCAAAATCATCTATCATGCCATCATAATGCTAATATATTCCCTCATGTAAGCCAAATCCTTCTCATCCATCATCATCATTCAAGTCCAATCCAAATCCAATCTTTTTTTGTAGTGGAGAGAAATCCACAATTCTCACCCAAGGAGAAAATCAAGTAGAGCAACAAGGGTGCCTCTACACATACACTTAGCTGAGTTCATAATCTAGTGAAAATTTGAGGTCCAAATTTAGAAGGAATTCCAAGTCGATGAAGAGTTTAATTGGAATCTCTTCATTTTTTCCATGTTTTCAAGTCTATCTACATAAGTGTTAGCTTCAAGGAAGCAACGTGAGAGGTTGTACTAGTTGATATTGCTTCGTTTATACTTTATTTGGTTTTTTATGTTTATTTGGGTTTAAACTAACCATCTAAACTTGCATTGGTTTTCCCTTGCTTAAGTTCTACTTCTCTTGATGATAAGCATAATATTGATGATGTTTTATATGTTGAAGGTTTGAAGCATAATATTTTGAGTGTTGGACAAATGGTTGATAAGGGATATGATTTTCAATTTAAGAATGGGAAATGTAAGTGTTAAGGCTCAAATTTGCACCCTACTAAACTACAAGTTTAGTAATTTGGCCTAACATGGGATTCACTTCTGCATGTGGGCAATGCGCAACTTGAAATGAAACCTCCGGTTCCTAGGCCGGTTCCTATTGGATAATCACCTGATATTCTCTAATATTGGACCAACTTTGCAGGGTAAAGGGTAAGAAATTACAGAAATGGTACTTAAAACTGAACTAAAATTAACTAAAACCTGGTGATACACCAAAATGTGAGAGATAAATAATAAGAAAATGATCTCAGTCTACAATATTCTTCTTCAATTGATAAACACTTCTTTCCTGTTATACGTTTGCATAAGTATTTCATAATAAGGTCTTGAGACGAACCAATGAGGAAATAATAATGTTTCACTCAAAAATTTTGAACTTTAAAACACATACTATGACCTGCAAACATACATACATTCCTATATTAAGGTACTGACTGAGACAAGTAAACAAGGAGTAATATAACTCACAAATTTGGCTTCATCAATCATGCTTGTACACAAAAAAAAATGGAAGGATAACAAGGTTTGATTCCATCGAAAATTGCTCCAAAAGATGCTGTTTCATATATCATATCTCCAAATCTGAGTTACAGAATCTGTGCAAAAGAAAATGCTAAGGACAAGAAAAAAGTCTCTCAAAACACTATTCTTGCATAAATCTGAACTTCTTTCAAATGAAGTGTCTTTAGGCACTAAGTACAAAAACCCCCAACTAATTTGGGTCGGATACAAGAAAAGTGCCTCAAAAAGAGGAGTCTAGAAGACACCAAAAAAGGCTATAAACCTGGAAAAGTCTTCCTTAATAAATAATCAACCCAAAAGATCACCAGAAACAGCCTCAAAAACACTTAACCAAGTAATAAAAGCCCCCCAAAATGGTGGAAAAGTCCAACTTCGACCCTTTACCTAAAAATGCTCCAACCTCCCTAGATTTGCTCCATTTGGTTTCAAACAACCTCATGTTCCTATAAAAACGTTCTTGTCTGCAAAAATATCTCAACTCCTTTTGAATATTTCCCAAGTGGTTATGAGTGATCCTATATGCTCTCCTTATGTCTCCAAACTGAAAAAACTTCTTCAATGAAAGCCTTATCTCTCCTGAATTAACTCCTCCTTCAAAACTAAGTCAAAAGACTTAGTCTCTTTCTTGCATATGGATAAACCTTTGATATTTCGAATAATAATATTTAATTACAATTTATAATTGCATTGTAATTAAATACCTTTTACAAATAAACCAGCTTTTGATAAAAAATGAAAACAAAAAACAAAAAATATAATAAAAATAAAACATATTTGATATATTAATAAATATCTATTTATCAAATATGTTTGATTTTTATTATATTTGAACATTTCATAAGCCCAGCGGACTTGAGGAAGAATATGAAAAATGATAAAGGGTTTTATAACCCTAAAAGTATCTCACTCCCATCACATTTTTCTCATTTTGCAAAATGAAAACAACTTAGAAGGTTCTCGAGGGTTTGGTGCCGCCATGGACGAAGGTTGTTGGACTTTTTGGGTCTTCTCTTTAAATGCAAATTGTGTTTTTCATAGGTACGCAAATGACTCCTGATGAACGTTTCTCTGTTAATATACCATTGCTGGAAGTACGAAGAGGGTTTTTTCCTTTTGTTTCTTCGAGATCTCAACTCTGTGTAAAGCCCCTTTTTTTTTTAAAAAAAAAAAAAAACATTTTGTGTGTAGCTTACAATCATTGCATTTCGTGAGATGATCTGTCTGTATTTATCAGTTTGCATACATATTTAACAGAAAAAATGACGCGCTGTCTGTTTGTTTCGACCATCAAATGACTGTTTTTTTACACCCTGAACCGTTGCACTTCTTGACAATGTGAACCTTGAACCAAAGTAAAATTTAATAGGACGTCGAAATGAAGCATCACGAACATGCCCAAAATGTTTACCCTCATTCCATGGAGTACATTGAAAATCTTCATCTCCCCCAAAAACCACAGCCTTCTGCCAGCATGGCTGTACTTCAGAAACGAACACTGAGCTGCAGAATTCATTCAGTTTTCTCCTTTTGGCATATGGCTCCACACTTATGCTTGAGGTGCGAGTAGCACTTGTTTTGTCACTGTCCCAGCTGCTGAAACATGGCCCTGCATCAAGAACTCCAGTAGGAGTTTTTGCTGCTGATAGGGATCCTCCTGATATCTGGTTTTTCTTGCTTCTTGTGAAGGAATTCTCTATCATAATCTCCTGGATCAAATTGTAACACCCAAACATTCTTTCTTTGTCCACATTGCTGCAAGAAGATAGAACCCTCTTGTAATGGGCTGCTTCCAGAGGTACCACTTCCTCGGCTGCAAAGAAAGACAGAGACAAATGGGTCTGTCGGGTATCGCCCTGGTTGTCCCAGGATTCGAAATGCGAACCATTCTCAAGCACATTGGACACACAGTCAAAGCTGGGCGCCATGGCTGCCTTGTCTCAGATTTTCACCATTGATTCCTTCTATACTTCTTCCCCCCAAAAACCACAGCCTCTTGAAACAATCAAAAGACAAGATTAAAAAGCCCAATGAATTCAACGGGCGTGCAATCCTCTGTGAAATCAGTCACAATCCCTTCTAGAGAACGCAAAGGTTCCTCGATTAACTCTGCAACTTGATGTATTCTCTGTTCACGGTCAGTTAAAGAAGACCTTGCTTCTTGAAACATTGCATTCCATGATTGGTACATACTAAAATCAAGAAACCGGTAAGCAACACAAAGTGTTCTGAGGCCTTCTGAAGAAAATTTTCCTAGGCGGTTCCGAGTGGCAACTGTAATTGGGCTCTTGTCGTCTTCCAATCTCTGATAAATGGCAGAGTCAGCACCCTTGCAATATAAAATCAGTTGGCCAGTTGGATGATCACATATAACAAACTGCCGTTTCCTTGAGTTGCTAAACTCCAAGACATTCAGTATTTTATATTCAACATCCTGTACAGAACCTGGTCCTTGAACGTGTGATTCACGTACAATGACACTTGTGGTAGTTCTCCATAAAATATAAGACCCAGGGCAGCCAGCAAGAACATAGATCATAGCGGGCAGCCAGATTTCGACCTCATATCCTTTTATCCAAGTTGTCATCACAACAATTCAATTCCATGTAAGATAGAGTACCATGCCTAACCAGCTCTCAAATGTAACATACATCAACCGTTGCGCATGAGGAGGTATTTCTCTTGCAATATCATTATGAATAATTGGGAAAAAGGGAGGCCAGTTTTCCTCTTGGATCACAACACCACTACGAGCCACAATTTCTTCTCTTCGTTTGAGTTCTTGCTCCTTTTTTCTTAGCTCTGCCTATTGTGCATCAGATAGTACACCTAGGGTCACTCCTAGAAAGATCACTTGAACATGCCTCCAAACCAGAACCGAGCTCCTAGACTACGGTTCAATGCTCTTAATAGCCATGGTTTTGGCTTAGTGCATTCTTCTTCCCAACATCGCTGGAAGTTGTTATAGAGAGTCTCAGTTTGATCCCATGTATCAAGTTGCCAAACATCCTTATCTGTTATAGGCCTTTTGTATCCTTCTCTCATGAGGAGTGTCATCCGGCTAAAAAAGAATTCTGGAAAATAAATTCACACACCACTCGGGGCAAACATTCTCCCCAGCTGAAAGAGGTTCATACTCTGCAGAAACTACAGTAAAAGCTCCATTCTCAATAGGAATGTATCCTGGATAAGTGATCAACTTCGGAATGTAAAATAGAAGCAATATGCAAAATACAATCTGGCATATGATCTCACTGATATACAAATATAGAACGGACCTCTCATAGTAACCATTTAGAGTGAGGATAAGTTTGAATAACGTAGCTTCTCCAACAAGAACATAAATGACTCCAAATCGGATGTACCAGCGAAACTCCCTTATATAAAATTTAGCTTCACTGCAGAGTAGAGCCAGCATAATACACCAAGTGACACCTTCGACTAGCAAACTTACAACCTTTTGATGAGATTGTGTTTTATCCTTATTAAATTTCTGACTTTGGCACATGCTGTGATTGATCTTACCTAGAAATGAAGTTCGAGCACGGGCTCGTGACACTCATTTCATTACCAGTTGATTCTGATTTCATTGAAGTTCACTGTTTGAACATGCATTTAAAACTCAAATACTCTGTTTCTTTACCAACTTGCTGCATTGAATTGTTTATCTTCACGATGTGGTATTGACCCTTTTTAAATACTGTAAGGTTTCACATTGAAATAATATGTCCCTTAAAACAGTTTATTCATTAATATCTTCTTTTATGCACATCATGGATAGTAAAGTAAAAGGTTTCATATTTAAAACAAACATGTCCCTTTGATACTTCAGTTGTTTTCTTCATCATTCCACTTGATATTCTGAGATTAGTTACTCTAAAGGGTATGTCGGGCTCATACCCGAAGGGAGCCTCGGTCAGGGGCACATGCCAATTAGAGTAACTAATTATCTGCACATGAAACAAACACATTAGCATAAACATTTCTTTTTCCTGAAGCAGTGATTTGTCTTTATCTTTCCCACCCTTTCAAAATAGAAATATGATAGGCTATAATAAATGATATGTTGTAGGATAATCTTTCATTGCTTAGATCGGTTGGATCTAACACCTCTTCTTTTTTGTGCAGGAAAGTAAGAGTTTTTCAAAGTCTGAAGATCGAGAAAACATTCATAAGGGCAACGGAGCAGCCAATAACCAGTCAAAGCAACCCAAGGCAATGACTGGTTATCCTCACACTCATTATTTGATTCTATCCTTTTTTGTTTTGGATATGTAGGAAAGATATAAATGCTAAGCTCACGGCTTGTGTGAGGTTTTAAGAAACTCAGTGTATATAAATATGCTTCAGATGCATGAACTCAATTTGTAATCTATCATTGTTCAATACAAATGAAAAATACGCCCTTTCTTCCTTTTAAACACTGCAATGTACCTTTTGTAAATGCAATCATTTGATAAATATGCATCCTTTGGCTAAAATTACATGGGTAATGAAATTTTAGATAGCAGTAAGATCTTGAATAGCTCTGATGTAGAGATTGCGTCAGGTACCAAAACTAAAGGTAATATCTTTCATTTGAATGTTGGTGAGAAAAGTTGTTTGATTGCTTAAATTGGTGAGAGTTGGTTGTGGCATAGGAGAATGTGTCATGTTAACTTTGACTTCATGATTAAGATTAGTTTTACTCAAACTATTAGAATTTTCCTAATATTGTGAAGCCTACTAATCTGGTATGTAAAGAATGTCACTGGGAAAGCAAACAAGAATTTCATTCAAGAGAAACATGTATACATATAATAGATTATTAGATCTTGTGTATACTAATTTATGTGGTCCCTCTAGAGTGAGAATATTACAGGGAGACAAATACTTTATGTTGTTGATTAATGACTATTCTAGGATGATGTGGGTTACTTTCCCAAGGGGGAAATTTGAAGCATTCGATAATTTCAAAATATTCAAAGCCAAAGTGGAGATAGAAACAAGATTGAAGTTGAAGTGTCTGAGGTTTGATAGAGGAGGATAATTCACCTCCGGTGAGTTTAATTCCTTTTGTGAATAGCATGAAATCAAAAGGTAGTTATTTGCCCCAAGAGCCCCTCAGCAGAATGGAGGTGTTGAAAGGAAGAACATAATAGTTTTGTATGCTACTAGAACTATGTTGATTGAAGGAAATATTCTGCATATCTATTGGAGAGAAGTTGTTAGCATTATTGTATACACATTCAATCGGATGCATATAAAAGGTGATTCTGGTAAAACCCCTTATGAGCTATGGTTTGGTCATGTTCCTATAGTTAGATATTTCAAAATATTTGGAAGCAAATGTTATATCAAAAGAGATGAGGATATAGGAAAATTTGATGCAAGATGTAATGAAGGAATCTTTTTGGGATATTCTAGTAAGAGCAAAGCCTACCGGTGTTACAAAAAAAGAATGAGAAAGATAGTGGAAAGTGAAAATGTGAAGGTATATGAGAATCATGACAAGCAAATTAGAGCATGCAGATATAAGTCTGATCATTAGGATATTACTGCAAAGCAAGTGTAGACTGAGAGAATGAAGCAGAGTGATCCAGTAGAGATGGAAATAGTGAATGCAGATGTTGTTTCCAGTGAAGAAGCTCAATAGCCCGAGTATTAGAATAATCAAAAGACCCCGAGATATGTAAGACTGAATCATTTAGAAAATCAAATTATTGGTGATAAAAATAAAGGTGTGATGACTAGGAGAACAATTGTTCCTAAAGAGACATGTTTAATTTCTAAGATTGAACCTAAAGATGTTACTGAAGCTTGTAAAGATGAAAACTGGATAAAAGATATGGAAGAAGAGCTAGATTAGATTGAGTAGAACAAAACATGGAAACTTGTTTCGAGAACTAAGGACAAGAATGTGATTGGTACTAAATGGGTGTTTCGAAATAAGCTGAATGAAGATGGAGAATTTGTTAGAAACAAAGCAAAACTAGTATGTAAGGGATGTTCACAAATGAAAGGTATTGATTTTGAGGAGACTTTTGCTCTGATAGCTAGAATTGAAGTTGTTAGACCATTTCTTGCATATGCTGCTCATAAGAAATTCAAGGTATATCAGATGGATTTGAAGTCAACCTTTTTGAATCGTGAATTGGAAGAGGAAGTCTACATTGAGCAACCAGATGGATTTTCATTGATAGATGAAGAAGACATGGTATGCAGATTGAAGAAAGCATTGTATGGTCTGAAACAAGCCCCTAGAGCTTGGTATGCTAGATTGGACATGTATTTGATGAAATTGGGATTCTATAAAGGTACTGCTGATAGTAATTTGTACTTCAAGATTGATATTGATAACATTTTGATTGTTGAAGTTTTTGTTGATGACATTATTTTTGGAGGAGATGATTATTTGAGAAAGAAATTTATTGATGATATGCAAAAATAATTTGAGATGTCTATGATAGGTGAGATGAAATTCTTTCTAGGACTCCAAATTACACAGATTGATACAGGCATTTTCATTTCTCAATCTAAGTATGTGAAGGAATTGTTGAAGAAGTTTGGGTTAGATGATTCAAAACCTGTTGGAACTCCTATGGTGACTGGATGTAAGATGTCAAAAGATGATTAATCTTTGAAGGCTAACCAAACCCTGTACAAATCTATGATTGGTGGACTGCTTTACTTGACTCAAACTAGGCTTGACATTATGAAAGTTGAATGCCTTGTTGCTATATTTCAAGCTGATCCGAAGGAAAGTCATGTTACTTATGTGAAGAGTATATTTAGATACTTGAAAGGGACAGTTGACTATGGTTTGTGATATCCAAAGGATGATGATTTCACTTTAAATACTTATAGTGATGTTGATTGGGAAGGTGATGTTGATAACCAGATTTACACTACCAGTGGGGCTCTCTTTTTAAGAAATAAGCTGATTGCATGGACAAGCAAGAAGCAAGATTATATTTCTTTATCTACTGCAGAAGTTGAATACATTGTTCCTGCTACCAACTGTACTCTAGTTGTTTGGATGAAGCAGATGCTGAAGGATATTAGAGTTGTTTATAATGAGCCTACTATTATATATTGTGGCAATTCTAGTGCTATCAATATTTCTAAGAATCCACTGTTGCATTCTAAGACAAAGCATATATCAATCAAGTTTCATTTTTTGAGAGAGAAAGTCAGTGATAAGGAAGTCAGATTGGAGTATGTACCTACTAAGGAATATATTGCAAATATATTCACTAAGCCTTTTCCTATAGACACATTTATATATCTAAAAGAGAAGTTAGGGGTGATTTCCCCTCCTTCTATGAACTTTATGCATTGAGTTGCATCGATCTAGTGGACTTCATTGTCTTATCCTATTATCTGGATTGATGAGTTGGTGTTGCTGCTCCGGGGGAGTAGTTAGTGTGTGTTTCAGTTGATTAGATTTGTGAGTTTATCCTAAGGGGGAGAGATTGTCCTTCTTAGAGGAAGAGATGTATGAGAGAATAATGATTTGTATATGTCTTTGGCATTGTTGTCAAAGGGGGAGAGAGAGCATGTGAAAAACCTTGTAATATTTTTAGGTTGTTTGCCAAAGATGGAGCTAATCCTTATGATCTCACAGAGAGATTGTAGGTTGTTGATTTCTTTCTTTGCATTGATTTTTTTCACATTCATATGTTGCCATCAATGCCAAAGGGGGAATTTGTTAGATATTAGAGTTTTTGGGATATGTTGTTGTCATTGATGTCAGCATATTCTTCTGTTGTAGAGAGCTCGTGTATTGCAGAGATTTGTTTTGGTGATCTGTTGCAGATGTGCTATTGCGGTTTATTAGGTTTAGATATACTTATATCTAGTTGATTCAGTATGATTTTCATGATGTTATGTGGTGATTTGGTTGACTTATGAGGTCTAGTATGTTGAGTGGTTTTTTAGTATTTTGTGTTGCAAAGTTGATTCATGTTGCTCTGGAATGATTATATCTTGAGTTGCGGATTTTGGAGAGTATTTTAGATGTTCATGTGTGCCCTTTGATCGGATGGTTCATGATTTGGAACTTTGCAAGCATATCTTTCAGTTTGTCAGTTAGTGTTCTTGAACTCTGATGATGTAGTAATGATGAATCTTGTTATCCGAGTTGTTGCGATGCTTGCAGTGGAATTCATATTTCTTGTTGATGTTCTTTGATCATGTGCTATGCATTTTGGTGGTCCACATTGATCATGGTGTGTGTTAATGAAGATTTAATTGGTCTAGTGGTATTCTTTGTGTTATGCGACATATTAGGTGGTGTAGCTTGTTGCGGATGATCTTGGCAAATTATTTGGAAATGTTGCGTCTTTAAGGATTTGATTTGGGTCGATGCTATACCCTTGATGACATTGTATTGGTCTGGTTATGGATTTATGTATCATGTGATGCAATTTTGTAATTTGGTCTTATGTGTTGAGCCGCCCTTAAGGGTGAGATTGATTAATTGTATAAATAAGCATTGTAATCATGTCAATTAGATGTTTGTGAGTGTTTGTGAGTTGTATGAGGTTGTGGTATGTGAGAACAAGAAAATTTATTATTCAGAAGAGTGGAAGAGAAGTGAAGTGTTGTTGTGTAGACAGTGTGCTTAATTGAAACTATAATCAAGCATTTGGAGATGCTATTCTTTTAGTTCATGTAATCCAGATTGTTGTCCGATCCTTGTAAGGTAGTAAGCCTTCCCCAGGTTTGTAGCCCTTCTTGTTTTTGAGTAGTTTTATCTAGGTAGGGTGCCTGAATGCATGTGCATTCCCCATTGTAATATTTACACATACAACTACAGAGTATCATCTTATTGTGGGTAGGTTCCCAACATGGTTCTTCCCTTAACCGGATTTTCCACGTCAAAAATCCTTGTGTTATGTGTGTTGTTGATGTGGTATTTATCTTTGTTGGTGCTATTTTTAATCAGATCTAAAGATAAAGTTAATTTGGTTGAGTTTGGTGAAAACTAATTCACCCCCCCTCTCAGTTTTCTTGCATTTTTGTTGCCCTTCTATCAATAGTCCCGTCATAAGAAATTTTATTTTTGTTCCAACCATAATTATATCTCACATGTAAACTAAAATCTCTTGCCATATTGTATCTCACATGCGATCTACAATATCTTGCCTTATGGCCAAAATGATTATGTGAAAAATAACAACCAGAGAAAGAGTTATGAAATCTGTTCATACATGGTTGTCTTGGAGGAAACTAATTTATAAATTTGTCCTTGTTGACTCTTATATGAGTGCTTGTTTTAATTGGAACCTAATTTTCCTTCTTGCTACTTTCACTTTTGATAGGGATTTTTTAGGATTTCGAAATAACTTTTTGGTTCTTCTTCATTTGACTTCTAGTTTGGTGCCTCTTTAGAGTCTTCTTTATTGGCCATCTAATTTTTTTTATATCAAAAGCCAGTCTTTACAAATGGTGACCTTTCCTCATTTATAATATCATTCAAGATCTCAATGCTCTTCTCAAATTTGAGACTTTTATTTAACTTGGAGGTTGTTTTTTCTAATTCATCCCTTAAGGAAATGATTTCAGATTCCAACCTCTCATAAAATTATTCCCCCACAAAGGGTGGCATGTGCCTACTACAAACTACATTATAGGACAATCACATAAGAGATCAATGATTAGTTATAGATAGTGGTATGGCCTCCACGAAGGCAATAAGATAATAAAGATCAATTGAGATAGCGGTTTGGCCCCCACAAAGGCAACACGATAATGGATATGATAAAAGATCATGACAAATAGATATTGAGATAAATATGAATGTAGATATGCAAAAATGTAGACATGATAGGCCCCCCTTAGAATGATATTTGTTGCACAAAGGGAACACAAGTCATTCTAAGGAGAAGAGATGTTGTGTCACTTCAATATAATGAGATGTTTTTGTGGAATTCCACCTTGCAATATATTACACATGATACCCACAACATCAACAAAAACACAATGACATAGGGGATCCAATTATTTGGCATCAGAAGAACTCACAAAAAAACTCACAACAATGAAATTGAGTTATGCATATGGTTGTGTATCATTTACTCATCATGGTCCTAAGGTTGTGTATCATTTATTTTATTTTTTTCTAGTATCCTTCTTACTCTATTTGGGTTCTTCAAGACAACTACAAAATATTGCTTTTTACATTTGTAACATATAACATTATAATCTACTAACAAAGAAAATGAGTTATAGTTACTATTTTTCCCCTTGTAAGAACTTTTATTTTTGTTCCAGCCATAATTATATGAATATCTCACATCACTAATACATTTGGACTAGATTTCTGACTAAGGTCTCCGATGGAGAACGTATATTGTGGCCAAATTTGATTTTTTTTGAAAAACTGCTCGCATTCGTCGTAATTCCGATGAAAATTTCCCATTTGGTTTCGACGAAGAAGGCATTAGCAATGAGAATTTTCTTTTTTCCAAAAAAGTGCTCGAGTTCATTGTAATTCTGACGATAATGACCATTATCTTAAAAAAGAAGAAGAGGGGAATTCATTTGTATTGCAAATTTCCCACGTAGGCGTCCGTGGTGACTTCAACCCCCAAGAACATCAAACCCGCATCGAAGGCATTTGTGGCATTGCTTGAAATCTCGTGCAAGAGGTAGATTCAAATTGCCCTAGTTTTTAGTTTTAAGTTGCAAAAAATATACATGTGGTGGTTAATTGCCCTAGTTTAATCTCATAAAACCATATAACTGTGATTGAGGAGTGAGCGTTCAATTTTGTAGCAGCAATCCCTTCCTCCCGTATATGCACACATTGACTGTTCACATGAGATCACATCTCTTTGCGGCATCGTATCAAACAATTCACGAGCCTTGTCCATTTTTCCACATTTTGCATTCATGTCAAGCAGGGCATTTGCAAGTACAACACCTAACAAAATTCCTCTATCCGTTATGCTTTGATGGATGTCCATACCCTATTCCAAAGCTTCCATTTTTGCATAGGCAGGGCAGATGCTGGCAAAGGTTGTGGAATTTGGCTTTATGCCTTCCAATTTCATTTTCTTGAAAGTGTCTAAAGCCTTTTCGACAAATCCATTTTGTGCATATCCAACAATCGTTGCAGTCCACGAGACAACATTTCTTTCAGGCATTCTATCAAATAGTTCACGTGCCTTGTCTATGCTTCCACATTTTGCATACATGTCTACCAGGGCAGTTGCAACTACAACATCTGACAAAATTCCTCTATCCTTTATGCTTCGATGAATGTCCATACCCTGTTCCAAATTTCCCATTTTGGCACAGGCAGGGAGGATAGTAGCAATGGTCGTGGAATTTGGCTTTACACCTGTCGATTGCATTTTATTGAAAGTTTCTAAAGCCTCCTCAACAAATCCATTTTTTTCATATTCGACAAAATTGCAATATAGGAAACCACATTTCTTTGAGGCAATCCATCAAACAGTTCCCATGCCTTGTTTATGCTTCCACATTTTGCATACATGCTAACAGAGCAGTTGCAACTACATATGACAAAATTCCTCTATCTTTTATGCTTTGATGGATGTCCATACCCTGTTCCAAAGCTCCCATTTTGGCACAGGCTGGGAGTACGCTGGCAAACATAACTAAACAAATGCAATGATCAGCTCCAAAGACATCAAACCACTACTAACAAAATTGAGAGTCTAAAATATGATAGGGAATAGTGTGAGCTGTCCTGAAATAAAATATTTTATTTTCAATTTCAACTAAAACATAATTACTCTACCATTTAATGTTATTAATAAGTGTTTAATTTATGAAAGAGATAAATGGCTAGCCACAAGTACATGAGTTACTAAATGCACACAAATAAGTGAATTTGATATTCAAAACTATCTACAATGAATTCAATTCTTGTCCATAAGTCATTTATGTTTGCAATAAGCATCTTTCTTTGTTTTTCTTAATCTTTATTCATAGTTATGTGCATATTTCACATTCTATAATTAGGATATCAATTGCTATGGCTGAACACTAGCATGATGTTTGTGTTGTGGTATAGATGCATGGAAACATAATTATGGGATTGTTATATTATAGAGATCATAAATCTAGATATCGCATATTAGTTCTAGCTCTTCTTGGATTGAGTCTAAAGTTGACATACAATCATAAAGCCATTATTAGTAGATCTATCTATTTCTAGTAAAGACAATTGAGAAAGTCATTTTGATATTGAGAGTTTCTTATCTATTTACCTATTGATCATTATTAAGCCATAATAATTAGGTCTATTTATCTCTCTTGCAAAACCTCTGTAAGTGTCCTAGATTGTCCCTACTACTCACTCTTCAATGAAATAGTGGAGTTCTAAAGATTTGTTGCACAAGATGGTGTTGAACATATCAACAAGTCTAGCATGGAAGGCATGTTCAAGCTTCCACTTGTACAACTTACAACAAATGATTTGTTGATAGAAGAAATTCTTGAAATAGGGATACAATCGAAAGACAAGTAAGTACATACAAACCTCTTCAGTTGAAAGTAAAATCTATGTATAAAAAGAGTACATTGAATCCCAAACCATAAACACAATAGAGATACCGATGGAGACTTAATTGGATGTATTATTTCGCACCAAAGTTGTTAGAGTATGCTAAGCTAGTACATAATGTTTCCTAAAGCCACATTAGTATTTTACCCAGATCATTATCTACCAAAACTAACTATAGTAATCCTTTTGAGGATTCATTTCATGGTGCTAGATCTTCATTTAGTTTCACTTCTTGTTGGAGAAAAGAATAGTTATTTCTTGAGGTAGATGAATATCCCATCAACAAAGGACAAGACCCTTTCTAGAATATAACAAATTCTACTCCAACAAAAGATCATGGGGGTTTCACTAGAGATATTGAATAAGAGATAGACTTCTACTGCTCCATTAAAAGCATTGGCATATTCTTCATTTATTGATGTAAACTCTCTGTGATGCCACCACAACCAACAAAGGTGTAAAAAGTTGTTTGCAATGCATGGATTTTTAGGATTGTCCTTTGAGAAAACATAATTAAAGTATGGAAGCAGGATCTGCTAGCTCCTGAGGGAATCTTGATGAAAAATAACTGTAAAATATTTAGGCGAGCTTATATGGAAAAACTCATGCTTCCTGATGGGTTTATGTATAGAAATAAGCATGAATTAAGTGGGAAAGGGGCTTCTGGAAACAAGAGGGATAGAGAGGCAGTGGAAGTGAAAACTTCTGGTGTTGTGTCTGCTCCATCTCAGAATGGGAATGGCGAAGGTGTTGTAAGAGGAGCTGAGAAGGGTGTTGGAAGAAGTGGGGGCATTTACATTCCCCCATTTAAGCTAGCTCAAATGATGAAAGATGTGGAAGACAAGATCAGTGTGGAATACCAGCGCATGACATGGGATGCCCTTCAGAAGAGTATCAATAGGTTGATAAACAAGGTAAATGCATCTAACATCAAGAACATCATTCCAGAGTTGTTTGCAGAGAATCTCATCCATGGGAGGGGTCTATTTTGTAGGTCTTGTATGAAATCCCAAATGGCATCCCCTGGATATATAGATGTTTTTGCTGCGTTGGTTGCTGTGGTAAATACAAAATTTCCTGAAGTTGGCAATCTTCTTTTGCGAAGAATTATTTTGCAGCTTAAGAGGGCACACAAACGCAATGACAAGCACATGTTGATAGCAACAACCAAATTCATAGCTCATTTAGTGAATCAACAAGTTGCACATGAGATCATTGCCTTGGAACTTCTCACCCTTTTACTAGAGAACCCCATAAATGACAGTGTAGAGGTTGTTTTTGGGTTCGTGAAAGAATCTGGTTCTTTGTTGCAAGACCTTTCACCCAAAGGTTTGTATGGGATTTTTGAAAGATTTAGAGGTATTATCCATGAGGAGGAAATTGACAAATGAGTACAGTTTTTAATCGAAGGCCTTTTTGCATTTCGCAAAGCTAAGTTCGAGGGTCATCCAACTGTGTGTCCAGATCACTTAACACATGACGTTTTCCTAGAAGATGAACTTGATCAAGAAGCTGGTTTGGATGTTTTCAAGCCATATCTTGATTTCTTAGAACACGAGGCAACCTATGAAAAATTGAAGAAAGATATCCTTCGAGATGCTTCTTCAGATGAAGCAGAAGGGGAGAATGATTCAGGTGATGATGTTGATGATGATGATTATGATGATGATGATGATGATGATGATGATGATGATGATGATGATGATGATGATGATGATGATGAAGAGAAAGGTGAGGAAGCACTGAGAATATAGGGTGAGATAGAGACAAACTTGGTCAATTTAAGACATACAATTTATTTGACAATCATGTCAAGTGTTGATTTTGAGGAAGCTGGTCATAAGCTACTAAATATCAAGCTTGAACCTGGTCAAGAGAGAACATACCTTCGTTATTATGGTCTTCTTGGGCAAAGATTTTGTATGATCAATAAAATTTATGAGGAATTTTTTGATAAGTGTTTTGTACAACAATATTCTATGATACACAGACTGGAAACAAATAAACTGCATAATGTTGCAAAGTTTTTTGCCCACTTACTTGGTGCAGATTGTGATAATACTAGATCAATGAATCCTGTTATTTATTGAGTATTTCTTGTTTTCCATGTTGTGTGATGTACCATAAGAAAAATAGAAATCTAAATTCAATAAGATGCTTTGTTCAATGATGGTAATTTCTATTTTCTTGCCTGTGAAGAAAGACCATGTCAAACAATATCAATGAACAAAAAAATAAGGAGATAATTGCTAGATTGTGGTCTAGCTTGAAAAGAAAAGGTGATGGAAAATGTTATTGTCCGTGCAAAATTTGTAAGGGGTTAAAGACTAGAAGACTTCTAATCAAAATAACGAAGAAACATTGTAGGCTGCATGGTCACATTGAAGGTGGAGATGATTATCATCCATTGGTAAGTTTCTCATTATATCATTTTGACAATTTATATACATAATAAATCACGTGATGATGAGATCATGATCATGGTTTATTTATGTTTATCAATTTTATATAGCTCGAGCACACCGGAGCACAAGGTATGGATCAACACAACCTTGAGAATATGGTTTTCAAAGTGGACAAACATGGAGGTGTGAACATCGAAGCTAAAGATAATGATCCCATGGAAGATGACGATCATGAGCCAGAAAACACAATTGAAGATGATGGTACATATACATTGATCCATGACTCATTTAGTACTCGGACAGCTGATCATGATGATGAAGATGACCTTGATGTTGTTCATGATGCCCCTCTACTTGAGAAGGCATCTGAGGCCCTTTACGAAGGCTCGTAGGCAACTCTTCTCTTTGCTGTATTGTTGTTGGTGAACTTGAAGGTTATGAATGGTTTATCCAACATAACAATGTCACATATGTTAAGGTATGTCATATATGTCATAATAAACTATGAATCATGTTGTACCATTAATATTACATATTATAACAAATTATATTTTTTTGCTATAGATTGATAGGTGAGTTTTTGTTACCACCATCAAATATTCTACGTCACTCATACTGAGAATTATCTGCTGTTATGAAAGATATTGGAATGGAGTATCAAGCAATAGATGCTTGTCCCAATGATCATATTATATATCACAAACAACATGAATTTTGAACTGAATGCCCTGAATTTCATATCTGTAGATATCGAACAGATCAAATAACAAAAAGGGTTCCTCGCAAGGTTCTTTGCTATATTCCCATTATTCCATGTATGCAACAATTATTCAAGTGCGCTAGCTTGGCACAATTTATGGATTACCATGCACGCAATAGAAGTCAAGATGACATTATTCGAATGCCTGTGGATGGTTCAACATTTATGGACATAGAGGAAAAGTGGCCATACTTTAAAGAAGAACCTCGTAATCTCAAGCTTTCATTTGCAGTGGACGGTGTCAATCCATTTGGAGAGATGAGATCTGTTTACTTAGTGTGGCCTATTTTTGTTATCAACAATAACATTCCTCCATGAATGTCAATAAAGAGGGCACATAATGTTGGCAATGACTGTTCCAGGTATTTTATCATTTAAATATAGTCGTCTAAATTTAATTATAAATATTGCAGTAAAATGGTCATAATAATTATGTAATGTTTTTGTTCATTCGATTAGGTAAGTACTAAGTTAAAGATATGAATGTATATATCGAGCCTCTTATCGACAAGTTGCTGGAGTTATGGAATGGTGTTAGTATGTATGATGTCTCTAGACCAATAGGACAAAGACAATTTCAATTCCATGTGAAGCTTCTATGGACAATACACGATGCCCCCGGGCTAACACATTTTTGTGGTATGTTATAGTGTTTAAGCTGTGCATGAACATTATAATTCAAAAAATTATCATATTTAATCCAATTATACATTATCTTGTAGGTCTTCAAACAAAGGAAAAATTTGCATGTCCTATTTGTGGTCCAAAGATGAAATCTCGTCATTCAAAAAGTTTAGGAAAGCAGGTGTTTGATGAGTATAGGCACTTTCTCCACAAAAATCATAAGTATCGAAATAGTGAAAAATATCTTTTCAATGGGAAAGAAGAGAATACATCAAAGCCACGAAGAATGACACCTCACTTGTGGAAGTTGGAATATAATAGAATTAATTGTCAAGGTAATGTCATTCTATCTATTGGTTTGTCATAAATTATCTTTTCTATTTTGTTTTGTTTACTGATGATGTGATTGATGATCATGAAGGTCATGAAGGCATAAATGACCACCTTCCTAAGGGAATAAAAAGTTATCCCTGACAATTTAGTAGGTTGCCCTACTATGAGCAATTACAAATTATTCATTTGTTTGATAGTATGCATATTGGAAAGAATATAACAGAGACAGTATGGAAAATATTGGATGGAAGGTATGACAAAGAAAAAATTGTCAAAATATGTAGTGACATTCAGGATTCCAATCATGCAATGATAAATGTCATTCAATCAAATAGCCATGGAGACCAGATTAATAAAAGTGAGATTCCTTGGTTATTAATGGACCAACAAAGCAATGCTATAAAAGAAGTCATACGAAAAAATTGATTTCCCATAGGCTTTGTTGTGAACATAAACAATCTCATATCAAAGAAAAGTGAATTTGGGCAAGGGATGAAAACGCATGATTGGCATACCTTCATTAAGGTACTTCATGTTCTTGTGTTTTTAGTATGTATTTAAGTATTGCGTGTACATGTACTTTTCATTATGTTACAAAAAAATGAAAAGATAATTTTATAATTGTTGCAGTACGTTCTACCTCTATCTCTCCCAGATGACTTCGACAATAATGTCAAACAAGTCATATATGATCTTGGAAAATACATGAGGTAAGTAGTGATATTTGTTTAGTTCATTGTATAGATATTATATTTGTGATTTATTTTACTTCTTATGTAATGTATTTTTTTGCGTCTTGAATACCTTGTAGGTGGTTGTCATGTAAAGAAATCCATAAAGATGATATAAAATATTGGAAGAGAAAAATTCCTCATTTAATGTGTGAAATGCAAAAGTGTCTACCTCCATCTTTTTCAATGCACAAGGACACTACCTCATACACCAAGTTGAGGAGATTGAATTGTGTGGACCTGTACACACTAGGTCAATGTGGATGGTTGAGAGGCACTTGAAATTTTTGAAGGCTTTGGTTCGACAAAGAGCACATCCTAAGGGTTCTATGGTGGAGGGATATATGGTATACCAGACTATGGTGTACATTTCTGAATATCTTCCTAAGTTTGCAAGAAAGATCCACATGTATCGCATTTGGGATCCCAACAACATTAACAAATTCAAAGGGGAGTACTTGACGGGGAAAGGTAGATTGAGGAAAGTGAGAGGTAATTATAAGATGTTATTGTAGTTAATTAATTCTTAATCTTCAAAATAAATCGATTGTAAGACATCTATTTATTTTTTGTATAGTTGGTTGAGAGTGGGATGCACTACATTTGTATATTGCAAACAATCTTGATTGGATGATGGTATGGATTGAACATTGTCAACATTCTGGACGCACATTAACATGGGAAGGTGTGGCTTCATTGGTTAAAGAAGCACATCATAATGGAGATTCCAATGTTACACAAAGGGAAATTGATTTAGCATATGGTTTAAGAGATAAACAGGTATGTATAAATTTTTTAATCACCGATATGTTTATCAACTCACAATGCAATAAATTTTACATATTTAACATATCGCAGGTCAAACACCACAACGCTATATGCTGCAATGGTCATAAATTTTGCATAAAAAGTTGGATGACATGAAGAAAACTTGTGATTCTAGCATCACTGCAGTCTTTGAGGTGACAAATATTTCATCGAGAAATGACATTCATCCTCAACAGTCTCAAAATTGATACTATGGCATTTTGGATGATATACTTGAGTGTGACTTTAATTCCTTCAAATTAGTTTTGTTCGTCGTCAAATGGTACAGGCTACAATTGAATAAAAATGATCCTAATAGAACTGTTATTGTACATGATAATGGTTTTATAATGCTAAATACAAGGTCATTTGAACCAGTTGGGGATGAGCCCTATGTTCTTCCAAGCCAATGTGAGAAAGTATTTTACTCAAAGGTTCCACATAAACCGGGTTGGTCATTTGTTGTTAGACATGATCCAAGAGGAAGGCCGATAAAGTATAATGTGATGGAAGAAGAAGATACTGAAGAAGAAGATACCGTAGAAGTAGAAGATGAAGTGGATGATGATCACTATCGACAGTTTCTGAATGACGATGAAGAAGAACAAGAAGAAGAAGAAGAAGAAGAAGATGATGATGATGGTGATGGTGATGGTGATGGTGATGGTGACGGTGATGGTGATGGTGATGGTGGTGATGGTGATGGTGGTGATGGTGATGGTGATGATGGTGATGATGGTGATGATGATGGTGAAGACGTTGATGATGACGATGACGATGATGACGACGATGATGATGACGACGACGACGATGATGACGACGACGACGACGATGACGATGACGATGACGACAACGACAACGACGACGGCGACGACGACGACGACGATGATGATGATGATGATGTTTGCAATTGTTTATTACCTATGTGATAGATGGTGATTTATGATACATATGTGATGGGTTACATGTCTATGATGACACATGATATGTGATGCTAATTGTGATGCTCAATTACATATATGATGACACATCATGTGATGCTTCTGATGCTTATGATAAGTATGTATTTATTTTTTATCAACTTACAAATGCAGTAATGCTTATGATGCTCAATTAATGGTGTTGATTTCAGGTATAGTCCCTGTGTGATGTTGTCACCCTTGGTGGGAACAGGTCATTGACTACAGACATCATCAACCATCAGCAAAGTAATGTACACTTAGCACGTATCCTTGCCAGGGTCCGGACCCCGGATAGGGGTTCAGGGGTGGCAACCCTTGAGAAAAGTGGGGGTTCAGGGGTGGGAGCCCCCAAGAAAATTTTTTTTTGGTATTTTTTTTTGTTGATGAAAACCGACATTGTAATAAAACCCTAAAAAGGTCGACTTTGTTTTTTCCCTAAAAATGTATGTTATAAGTGGCTGGGATGCTTAAGGAATTGTAAGGTTGATGTACTATTTTTGCTGGATAATAAGAAAGATTGGATGACTGTGTATGGTGGACGTAACCCATTTTGGGTGAACCACGTTAAATCTCTGTGTTATCTTAAATTTGCATATAATTGTTAGTTCATATTTGCTTCAGATCTGTTTGAAACCCTAACACATTGCATTGCAGATATTTGGGCCCACCATACGTAAAAGGTCATACATCATATGTGAACTAACCCTTATCCACTTTTGATTTTATATCATTGCTAGAATAGTTTTCCTTTGATCCATTTCTTGAAGTGTAATAAATGTAGCTTCAGTTCATTTCTGAATCTAATGGGTTTGTTTTTGCTTTAAAAGGTGGAATGACCAAGAAAAAAGGTTAAAAGATGAATTGACAAACCAATTGGTTGAGTGGTTTGGAAATGACACCTTTGACAAAACCAAGCTCCTTGAAAAAGTTGGCACATATCTAAAGTATGTGAGGGACCAATACAGGACCCATTTGGAGAGGAAACTAAAGTACGAGCGTCCCCCCATGATTCCAGAGAGGGAGTGGAAGGACTTGATTTTGGATGGCAAGGAGAGAACTGAAAGGAAAAAAGGAAATACACCACTAGACACTAGAAGATGGTACGTGATACTATTAAGAATGTAATTATGTACTGATTATTACTCTTTATATTTATATAATCTAACATATTTCAAACTTTTTTATAGATTGGGTGACACATCAAAGGCAACCAAGGCAAGGCAAGAAAAGCACGAACAACACAAACTCGGCTCTGGTGGTTACATGAAACTTGCTGCACGAATTGTAAGTATCTTATGTAAACGAAATATTGCATCAAAATATTAATAAATTGCAAACGTTCTTTTTTATCAAACAATGCAAGAAAAATTCATGGTACCAAGCAAAAATGAAGGGCTCTGAATTCAATAGAGTGCCCATAGAAGATGACAAGAGAATTGCCTACCAGCAAGGCTATTTAGTCGTGGTTGATTGGCTATGAGAATTGAGTGGGCATACACAACATTCGAGTGCATCCGTCACACAGGTAAATATGGTAAATGGAAGTTGTTTCAAATTGAATACTTTACCAATAATCTAATTGATGTTGAGTTCCAACATAAAGTGACTATATTTGTTTCAAATTAGCAAGCAATGATAACAATGTGCATGTCATTGGAATGCAACCTGCTAATTGTGAAACACCACCTGCACATGAAGGTCCGGATGTGCATCCCAGTAGTGGAGGTATTCATTTGCTATTCAAATTTATTTATTTAGCTATTAATACAATTAAACATCTTAATTTGTAATTAGAGTAGTAATTAATGTAACCTTTTTTGTTAATATTTTAGAGCATGTAGTTGGTGGTGAGCAAGTGTAGCATGATCTGGGTACACAACCTCAAGAATGTGATGTTCCCCACTCAGGTAAAGAGGACCACTATTATTGCTTTAAACAAATATAATTGCAATTGGTGTTCAACATTAATGTAACCTTTAGTATTTCAACTCCAAATGATCTAGAGGGTGTTCAACATGTTGAGGCTGAGGCTACACAAAATGATGTGGCCCCATCAGGTAAAGAGCACAACAATTATGTTCTCTAAATTAATGAAATACTTGTAACAATAATAATTTTTTTTTTGAATTTAACCTATTTCTTTGTTATTGCAGAGGACCGCCCTTCGCTTCAGTGTCCTCGTCCTTAGTATAGGACTAGGCATACATTGAGATCACGAGCAGTTGGCAGAACATCTGTAGAGGGGGGAAATGATGAAGAAACTAATGTTCCACTTAATCTTTTCATAGCTTCAAAGAAAAAACAAAGAAAGAAATGATTGTAATCTAACTTATTTGATAATGACTGATTTTTATGTGTTAGTGAATGTAATTATGTGCTAATTAGTAGTTATGGATGATATGTGTTAATTAACATTGATGAATGTTGCGTGTTAATTAATGTTAATCAATGTTATGTGTTAATGAATATTATGTGATATTAATGAATGAATGCTATATTTTATTAATGGTAGAAAGAATTAATGAATGAATGTTATAAGCTATTAATGAGGAATTTAGAGTGATGTTAGGGGGGGGAGGGGTCAAATGAGCTTCCACCTTCACGTGGTTGGCCTTGTTAAGTAGAGAATATTAAACTATTCTCAAAACCAAGCAAAGCTCAACAAGGTAACACACTTTTCAATATTTCATTATGTTGCACAGTTAATCTTATTGAATAATGTATATTGAATCTTAATTGCAGGGTGAAAGTGGAGCCAACATGAACAACAACACCACAAGTTGCTGGGTATAATGAACTCCCATATTGTCTTGTCTGTACACGAACAATATGAGTTGCTTCTAGTGTTAATATCCAAGGTAGGACTGCAAAAGTTATGAATATGCCTCATCCTTGTAAGTTTTTTTATTACTTGTAAGTAATGAATATGCCTCATCCTTGTAAGTTTTTTATTACTTGTAAGTCATGAATATTGCTCTTTAATTGATTAAAATTAAATGAAAATCTTTAATGAATACACAAAACTATATACATATGTAGGCGCACCATGGTTGAGATGGTCCAACTCTCTAGTCTCACTCTACGACTAAGCTCATGCCATATCTAAATCAAAGACATCTCAAATACATGGTCGGTGGAAAGCTGCAAAATGCCATTTTCATACATAAGCAAGACATACACAATTGGGCACAATCACCAAGAGAACGGTAAAAAGTGTGTTTGAGATTGCATCATGGATGCAAAAAATCTCTTCATTAATCCTTGACTCATGATTGCTATAATACTTCTTTGGATTTCTCATGTCATTTGTTGCACTTCTTCACTATTTTGGACTGAGTTTCAACAATGAATTTGCCTTGACTTATGACTGTACCTAGCTTTGTCCTATCTTTGTAAGCTTCCTCTTTGAATTGTGGTTGTAGCTTTGATAATACATTTTTAATGTTGCACTATTTGTAAGGAGGACAACTCCGAATGCATGTTGCAAATTGTGTTCTAGTGACTGAGACTAACCTAATGCATCTCAGAATGGCATAAATTGTCAGGGTGGAGATATAGCAGATGAGTTCAAGATTATTGTTGTAGAAATTATTCGATTTCTGTGCTTGAAATTTATGTATATACACTATTTATAGTCTACTCTATATTTCCTACTCAGCTACTCGTATTGCTTTAAAATGAAATGTGAATTGATGAATTGTATTCTATAGATGACCAGTGCCTTTCTTCATTGTTTGGGCTACAGAGTCTTTATATTTTTTAGGACTTATTGTGTAAACTTATGAGACAATTTTTAAACCCACCACCTCTCAATGAGTCTGTCAGTTACATTATTACCAAGCGCTGTGGCTTTTCGACATATAACCGGTAACCAACATTTTTTGTTTAACAAACTGGAAGATAAACAAATTGAGTATTTCCTCCTCACCGATACCTACCTGGTATCCATCGGTCCCTTTTTATGTCAAAGAAACCCTGGGCTTCGGTGACTTCCTTTAGTTTTCCATCGAAATGCTTTTTCCATCGATATCACTATGCTCCTTCTATGAATGGGTATGTTGTCTCACTAAAGCCCCTTTTATCCTCTCTTTGTCGTCTTCCACCAATAAAGTTGTATCGATGAAACCATGTGTATCAGAGACATGCCTTTTAGTCTCCTCAAAACTCATATTCTCATCGAAATCTTTTTTCTATCCACTGGGTTTCATGTCGAAGAGACTTTGGACTTTGGTGACTTCTTTTGTCCTCCCATCGAAACTCATATCCTTATCGATATCATTCATCGATGTAGTTTTCTTCTGTTTTATCAATATCAATTTTTTGATGAGAATGCTTCTTTCGGTGAATCTTCTTTATCTTGCATCGATGATATTGTTTCTTTGAAAGCCTTTTCTCATCGGTGGGGGCCACCTCTACTTTCTTCGATACCTTTTGTTGGTGGGAGCATCTCTTTCGGTGAGTCATTTTTCATCGATAGTGTTATATCCTCAAAGACCTTTTCTCGTCGATGAGAACCATCTCCACTTTCCTCAAAATCTTTTATCGATGGAGTTACTGTCTTCGATGAGTCCTTTCTGAAGTTGATTGGTGTTTGCTTTCTTCTATGCCCCTTTTATATCGATGAGACATTGCTGGGTCTCATCAATACTATTTGAATCTTAGATACTTTAATAGAATGCTTTTAGACTTGTTTGATAACTTATGGGTTATTACGGTATCAATGAAAATGATGATTTCTTCCAAAGAGAGATGGCTTCTATAATTTAATTTCTCAAGTCAAGATATTTTACTTAATTCAGATTTGATGCTCAACAAAATAACTGCACTATCACCAGTCTATCTTGAAGATTTGACTACTCTTTAGATTATGATTATGACTGTCATGATATTTCATGAGACTGCTCTATCCCCATATGAAACCCTTTGTTCCCATAAATCAATGCTTTGAACTTGACTGCAACTTTATAGTGATCACTGTCTTTGTACAGTAAGCTTGCTACTTTCTCAACTTTTGATATATTGGAGGCTCCTAGGACAGTTTCTATCTTATAGTCACAATACCTTGCTATAATTTGTAGCTATTGTATGTTTATTTGTTTTCCACTCTTAACTCATAGTTCAACCGAATATGGTTCATCTTGGAATCAATGCACATCGGTTATAATCAAATTATAACCAGTCTCCATGGTTGCAAGACCTGAAGAAGGATTCTTATCATCAATTAGATGCATACTTTTGGGAATATAGAAAGATGAAAAAATATATTAGAACCATATTTTTTGTTGAGTCATAAGATGATGTGTTAATTTAGCTAAATAAGGGAACCAATGTTGTATTAGGTTTAATTCCATGATGATAGTTGAAGCTTGTTAGAGATAGGGAATTTGTAGTAGCTGGCTTGTTAGGTTATGTCACAATCCCATGAAGGTCCTTGTAAATTGTTAATGTCAGTAGACATGAGACTGTTATGTAACAAATTGGGTAAGCTAAACCTATAAGTTCTGTAACCAATGATTCAACTGACTCAAGTGTATGTTAATTATCTTATGATGGTCATTTATGACTGTTATTCTTAGTAGACATTAAGTAGTTCGCTAGATAGTTGGTTAGTAAACCAGTGAGTTAGTTGGCTCAAGTGTATGCTAGATGTGGAATATTACATGTGGTATCAGAGCAACCAAGTTCGACATTGAACCTCAGGCTTTCCACCTATAAACAAAACTATATGCATATGCAGGCGCACTATATACAAAACTATATTCACAAGTAAATCTTTTATTCAAATCCACAATATGAAACACAGAGTTTTACTGGAAGAACACAAGTAACCTTATCTGCTTTAGATAATATCACAAGCAACTGCCTATAGAAAGATGCAGTAATCCACAACATATACACAAAGGAAAGATGACTGATTATATTATGTATGTTCGCAAAATGGTACAATAGTAAGCCTGAGGCTATATTCTACTTCTTCTCTAATGATCCTTATTGTTACAAAAGTTCCCTCATTTATATGAGGGTATACATTGTCACCAAGCATCGTGGTTTTTCAGCACATAACTATTAATTAGCACTTTTGTTAACAAACTGGAAGATAAACAAGTTTAGCATTCCTATGTGTTGAATGTACTTATCATATTTATACATTAGAATGTCATTGTTTAGTGTCCTCATGTCGCTTTCTATCTGGAAATGATTGGATAGAATATGGTTAACAAAAAGTGAAAATTCTTTTCCCCGATCCAACTCTGCTACTACTCGATTATTCTCATCAATGAACTCTTGTTTCCATTGTTTGAATGATACTAACTCACCATTACTATAAAAAGAGGGCACCCTAGGGGTATTCCCATCGTCCAGCCTCTGAAGCTCTTTCCTTAATTGATTTGCCAATTCATCATGGAACTTCAAGTAAGACTCGACTTCAATTTTCTCACCTGGATTAATCAGACTGTTGTCATTCATCATGTCTTCCAACTGAGACCTGAACCTTTCATGCTCTTTCAAAGCTCTGAGTGTTCCAGTGTATGTTTTCCAATAGATTTCTGCAACTTGCATCATACTTCTGAACGTATGTTCAATGATCTCTAGAATAAACTTATCCATCTTTTGTTGTACCTTTTCTACTTGCAGAGATGTCTTTTCGGCCTTGTTCCTCCAATACATAGCGTCTGTCAAGGCATCCATGGCATCTCTGTCAACACTGTATGTCATCCCTATTTTACTGGTACTTGTATCAATCTGAAGAAATCTTGCTTGCAGCCTCTGTTTTTCTTCATCGGTTTTCTCATATAGGCTTTTGTATGTAGAATTTTCTTGGACCAAAAACTTTATCTGATCTTGGTTCAGTTTAGCGACATCCAAATTTAGTTTGGCAGTTGTTCTAGGGTCAGTCTTTCCAACCTGCTGCACCATCAAATGTCCAAAAGCTTCTTCTATATCAACCAATAAAGGTCTTTTATCTTTGGGATAGATATCCCACTGTAGAAGAGCCTTCTGATCTAGATCATATCTTGATCCTCTAAAGAGTTTATCAATCTCTTTTGGCATCATTTGCCTACTTGGTTCCCGTTTCTTGAGGAATCCATCAAACAACAAGGCAGAGTTCATGTCCCATCCAGAGTATAATAGAACACCAGCTTCCTTAAGCAACTGTCTTCCCTTCTCAGGTGGCATTTCTATCATCACAAGATCCACCTCCTCTTGTAACTTTTGAAGCTGCTGCTCTTCTTCACTATTTCTCATGTTATTCCTAATTTGAGATCCTTTATGTTGATAGAGGAATGCGGTGAACTCCTTCGAAGCAATGAAGTCACTATCAGCAATGAAATCCTCATGCTCCAGGAATCTGATGTTAGCCACTTCTCAGAAATTCAGTTGTCCTATTGCCAAGTCTATCAGTGTATCCTCTTCATAACCAAGGGGGTAATCCTCTCGAGGAGTGAATGGAACGATGCCAGATGTGGAAGCAGGAGACATATGAGCCAAAGGCTCTGTATTCCTAATAGTATCAATGTAATCCCTAAAAACATGAGGCAGGACTCCCTCAAGTATTTCCAATTCACGCTCCACAAGTTTGTTGGCCAACTCCAAGGGGTCTTCAATCTTTTGTAGCACATTCTATCCATTTTCCTTCTAAAAAGCTTCCATTTATAAGCCTGCATTGCTTTCTCAAACTTTATTCACTTCACTCTGGCCTCTTCTCTGCCAATGTTCTTAATGAGGTCATCTGGTAGGTAAGATTTATGCTCTCTAGCCTTCAACTTTTGTGATGACCGGACTATCCTTATGTATCCTTTAGGATCAAAATTGGGCCTTGGATCCCCCATAGCCATGCCATAATAATCCAATTTTGTTTGCAGCAAGCCATAACTCTTTGAACTTTTCATAATAAAATCTGAAAATACTAACAACCCAGGTACAATTGATTGTTTCCCATGGCTTGTCAGATGTTCTATACTCACTATTGACAGTTGCCTCACAATTTCCAGAAAAACCACTTTGTTAGGGACTATAAGTGGTAGTAAGTATGGTCTCCCTTCAAACACATATACTCTAACTTGTGTGCAGTTTGAAAAATAATACCAATCTCCCCAATTGTGTTCAATTGAGGGTTCTTCAGTGTAATCTTTTGGTCTTAGGAATCTGAACCTCTGGTGCAAGGGCATGATTGCACGGGCATCCCAACAGTCTATATAATGGCTTGACAAAGAACTTCTCAAAATGCCAATATTGATTATTCACATACCTCTGGTCCCATGAAGAAACCCATAGTTGTACTGGTTTTCTCATCCCAACATTGTCATATGTCCTAACACATAACTCTTCTAGCCATAACCCTTCATCTTGGTCCACATACAATAGCATATGCATAAGTAAGGAATAATGCTTGAAATGAACATTGATGACATCCCCCTTTAACTTTTCTAACCCATGATTTAAAACCTCAACCAAATAAGTAGAAAAATCAAAGAAGTGGGGGTCCTTAGACTGCAAATCAACACAAATGACCATGGCTTCAATATCCATCAAAGGATGGGCTTTTATCCCTAGCACTTGGGCAACACAGTAATAGGTATACTTGAAATATGGATGGAAAGAGTTGACATCATAGGGAGCTTTGTCATCCTGACCTAGTGGCACCAAGGACCCTACATTCCTAGGTCTATGTATAGGGAGTCTCCACATTTTGTAAATGTGCTCTAGGTTAAAATATTCACTTGTTAACTTCTTGAGGTCAATCAATTCTTTAAATCCCCAATCCAACTTGAACACAGTGTCAATAACCTCCCTTCTGATTGTAAGAATTGGCTCACCCATGTAGTTATATATGGTCCTGGTTTTAGGGTCATAATTGTTTGCCAATGCCTTCATGAGCTCCACATTCATGAATACATTAGCCACAACTAACCTTCCTAAGTTCAATTTCCATAAATTGTTGATAGGTTGAGGGGAAACTCTTCTATTGTACCCATATATGAATAATTCATACCCTCTCAATTCTGTCCATATCTCTCCAAGATCCTCAAACTGGTCCTCCAAGCCTTCCTCATCAGCTCTAATCTTCTTGGACCTCAAACTAGATGATAGGCACTGGTCAATCAGGTCCTGGGCCAAAGAACGCCCTTCCCTTTTCTGTCTTTTAGGTTTTTCTTTTGCAGCGATAGGTTCTTTTCCCTTTCTGGTCTTATTAGTTTTAGATGATGATTCCATTTGAATTTTAAAAGAGAGGTCCATGTGCAAACAACTTACTTGGAATTACTGAGTTGTATTTGAGAATTTTCCCAATTCCTACTTTCAGTTCATCGCCTATGAATTCCTTAATGCTGTGTGCTTTGATGTTGATCCACTACTTATGGCATATTTAACCAGTTAGTAATGGCCATTTTGGACAACAGTCAGTCATGCACACGTTCAAATTTAATGGCAATGTGACCTTTTGTGGGATTTGTTTTTGATTTTTGTGGCAATCAATAATCATTTCGATGAGGATATGTCTTTCTATCATTTGTTTCTTTAGTCCATTGATATCTTTGTTTCTATCGAGAATACTTTTTTTTCAAATATTACTTCGATCAAGTATTTTTTCCCTTCATCAAAATACTATATTCGGTCAATATGGCTGTCTCCTCATCGAAACATATCTGATATCCATCAGGTCTTATGTCGAAGAAACCTTGGGCTTCGTTGTGCTCCTTTATTTTTCCATCGAAATACTTCTTTCATCGATATCACTATGCCCCGTCAATGAATGAGTCTATTATCTCACCGGTAAAGTTACATTGACAAAACCACGCATATCAAGAACATGCCTTTTAACCTCCTCGAAACCTATATCCTCATCGATATCTTTTATTGATATAGCTTCCTTTTGTCTGATCAATATTATTCTTTCGATGAAAACGCTCCTTTCGGTGGGTCCTTTTTATGTTGCACAGATAGTATTATTTCCTCGAGAAATTTTCCTATCGATGAAGACCCTCTCTTCTTTCTTCGATATCTTTTGTCGATGAAGTTATTATCTTCTATGAGTCCTTTCTTGAATTCATTGGTGTTTCCTTCCTTCAATGGCTCTTTTATATCGATGAGACATTGCTGAGTCTCATCGATCTGAATTCAAAAGGTATCGATGAGACCCAGCAATGTCTCATCGATATAAAAGAGCCATCAAAGGAGGGAAATGCCAACATCGATAATAATTATTATTTTTTGATAAAAATTATCATCGTCATAATTACAACAACTACCAAGATTTCGACCGACAATGTAATCGGCGGACATACAGCGTCGACAGAGTCCATTGGATTGTCGTATTTCTGACGGGTATGGCATCATCGACCAATCCAACATCGAGTTTTCGATGGTTGATTTTGTCAGCACTCCGACTAAAATTCATCACAAATTTGACAAACGGTCATCAGAAATCAGCTCCGAATGTACTAGTGCATGTGAGCTACAATATCTTGCCTTATGGCCAAAATGATTGTATGAAAATAACAACTAGAGAAAGAGTTATGAAATCTAGTCATACATATTTGTCTTAAAGGAAACTAATTTATGAATTTGTCCTTGGTGACTCTTATATGAGTGCTTGTTTTAAGTGGAATTTGATTTTCCTTCTTGCTACTTTCACTTTTGATATAGATTTTTAGGATTTCAATATAACTCTTTGGTTATTCTTCATTTGACTTCTTTGGTGGCTCTTCAGAGTCTTTTTAATTGGCCATCTATTTTTTTTTATATCCAAGGCCAGTCTTTATACATGGTGACCTTTCCTCATTTATAATATCATTTAGGATCTCGATGCTCTTCTCAAATTTGAGACTTTTATTTAACTTGGAGTTTGTTTTTTCTAATTCCCCCCTTAAGGAAACAATTTTAGATTGCAACCTCTCAGAAAATTCTTCCCCAACAAAGGTTGGCATGTGACTACTACAAACTACATTATAGGAAAATCACATAAGATATCAATGATTAATTAGATAGTGGGTTGACCCCTACGAAGGCAACACGATAATAAAGGTTAATTGAGATAATGGTTTGGCTCCCACAAAGACAACAAGGTAATAGATACGATAAAAGATCATGATAAATAGATATTAAGATAAATATGAATGTAGATATGCAGAAATGCAGACATGATAGCCCCCCTTAGAATGATATTTGTTGCACAAAGGGAACTCAAGTTATTCTAAGGAGAAGAGATGTTGTGTCACTTCAACATAATGAGATGTTTCTATAAAATGCTACCTTACAATAGATGACACATGATACCCACAACATCAACAAAAACACAAAGAGATAAGGGGATCCAATTATTTGGCATTAGAAGAACTCACAATGGTGAAATTAAGTTATGCATATGGTTTTGTATTATTTACTCATCATGATCTTGAAGTTTTCATATTTGAAGAAGGCACATGAAGACATAGATAAAAAAAAAAATTCGAGTCAACATGGAAGAAGGCCTAAATACCTCCAATGCTTTGCATCTTCCCCAAATGCAAAAAAAAAAAAGATACAAAAGATAGAAGAAAGATGATTAAAAAAATGAAGAAGGTCACAATAGATAGTCCTCTATTTCCAAGCACCTACAGAGTAACTTGGGTCCTCGAAGAGAGCACAAACACATAAAAATATATATCACTCCCTATTTCCAAGAACCTATGGAGTAACTTGGGTTGTTCAATAGGACACAAAATCATGTAAAGACAAGTATGGGGGAACATTTGATATTTCATACCCAAATGACACTTATCATTGATAACCAAACTAATACAACCTAAATAAGTGAAAAGTTGGAGAAGGATAAGTCTTAGTGAAAACATGCTTTTTCTCCTTTATCAGAAATGCATGTGTTTTCCCCTTTCACAACTTTCATCGAAAAAACATGTTTTTTTCACCTTTACTAGAAATGCATGTGTTTTCCTTGACATTGTTGTGTTTTCATCTTTATTGAAAAACACATGTGTTTTCACCTTAAATCTCTCTAGCACATTGCGTCCTTGTGAGGACCTTGTTTTTTTTGTTTTAACCCATGTGACTATACAAGGAAGCCTTCATGTGCCTTGCAGCCTAACCATTTATACTTCATGTTTGGTTTCCCACATACCTACAGGGACTATCTTTATTTTTGGTTAGCAGTTGCAAGATGGTGAGACACAATTTTGTTTGTCTATTTGGTGTTCCTTGTGCCCTCGTGGCAGCTATTTATTTTAATAGTTTGTGGATACAATATGGTAGATGACAATTGTGTTTTAACTCCTCATATCCCTAAGAGAGTATCTTCAACCAATGCCTACTGGTTGCGGTCTCATGGGGAGGTCAACCTATTTTGATCACTTGATGACTTATGTGCTTTCCCTCGCACTTCCACAGGCTTATTTGGTGGGTCTAAATATACTTTGCAAGACAACATGCACCATTTATGAAAGGAAATTGATATATATTTATGTTTTAAAGATTCACTATGGAGACTCCAAGCCGTCTCACTCCCAAACCATGCACTAGTTCTAGATACTGACGGTTGACATTCAAATATACGACCTATGTTATAAATTTCAATGGCTACCAGGTGGACTTTGCATAGAGGGTAAAATTTCAATTCTCACCTTCCCCAACAATCTTTCTCCTCAAATCAAATACTGAAAACATTGTCATTAATACTTTTTGTGCTCTGCAGAGGCAATCCCAATATACAACATGTTGCTTTATGATCAAAAGAGACCCCTTCTTTGTCAAAGAACATCATATTAGATCTTAGAGCCACCCAAATTTCATGGGCACATCCTTATTGATTGCAGTGGTATTCATTAGGTCACCCTTCACTTCCTAAAGAATAAGATTTACATGCAAAAGATCATATCTTCTACCGATCTAATTTTAGGTCATCTTTGTAGCAAACCCTAGTTAGGTTAGGGTTTTGGAACCTGATGTACATCTTTATTGTGCCTGATCTATAAAGAAAAATATTGTAACATAGTTCAAGGGTCATTGTTCTTTTCTTTGACAGAGATCTCATACTCTGTAATTATAAATTTTTCCATGCCTTCATGTTAATAAAATAACTATTTTCACATATTCTTTCTTTATGAATATGTTGTGTAAATGTTCTTACCTTCATGTTTGAATGCATTGCTTTTGCTTTCTATGTTTTTATTCTATGTAAAAATATATTTGATAGCTGGTGTTGTGAATATTTCCTTTCCTTCAACATTAAGCTAAAGAACTATATGATTTATCTAGTTATTTTGATTAATGTTTTGTGTAGTCATAGTTAGGAAGGATCAACTCTTATTCAGGTGCATCACCTCTTTTCATTTCTATATTTTCTTCTACCCTTTTCCTCTACAAGTTGTTAGGATAAATTTAGAAGTAGAGTTTGAAGTGTTGGGTTAGGTTGGTTCAACACTTTCACCTTAATAAAAAAGGAAGCCATCCTTCTTTGGAGATTCAATCCTCTACACAAGGTCCCACACTTCAATTTTGTTTTCATGTTTCACAAGGTTGTTGATTTGATATCTCAATAAGGGCACAATATTTTTTAATAATAGGAACACATACATGCATGCTCTAATCTATAAGATAACAAGAGTATTGTCCAAGTAATTCCCCCCATCAAATTATTATCTTTCCAATCTTGATCATATGGAGAGGGAGGACGAGACTGAAGTAGAATAATGCTAGGTTTGTAATAGGTGACTCACTATTTACAAGAGACAAGGATGATGTAGCTTCTACATTCTCATTTAAGAGATCCTAATAGAAAAAGTGTCAATGATTGTGTGAAGATTGTAGATAATGTCAAAATATGCACTAAAAATTCAAATAAATGCCCCTCTACAGAGGAGGAATGTGACTTAGCTTGAGGCACCAAAATAGGAGTCATACTATTTGTTGGTCCTCACAACTGGAATGACAAATAGGTAATAAAACATAATTTAGAGAATGAATATCCTTGAATAGATAACTTTTCATGTGGAAAAGGCTCATTTATTTATCAACCAGGTACATAAACTTGAAATGGGCCAGCACTGTATGTGCACCAAGTTCATATTGCAACCATTCTATATTACAGTAGGAAAGAAGATTCTTCTTAAAGTAAACACACAGAATCTTAAATGAACTAATACTTAATATTATAACTGGAAATTACTTTAAACAACTATTGTTAAATGATAAAGTACTGGCGAGCAACAAGAACTACTCTATTGTTGTGGTTGCAGGAACAAACACAGGAACTATTTCCAATGGTTGTAGGAACAAACACTTGCAGAAATAACTACTGCAAAAGTATGAAACTAACTGGAACATACAAAGGATTACTCACCAAGTGGCCCCCCTTGAGTGAGTATCTCTATAACTTCAGATTATAGTTATCTAATCATTTAAAATCACATCGATCTCTTTATTTCATCTTGACTGGAAAATACATAAACAATACCAGAAGACTGTGTATTACAAAATATTATGGTCATTCTCTGCTATCCCTGAGAGGGGAGAGATACCTTTATTTATAGGAAAACTTATAGCAAAATTCTAACTTATCGACTACATTCCTATGGAATAGCTGAACAAGATTTATTAACAAGAGAAAAAGAAGTAGTCAGCGCAGGAAAACAGAACAACATCTGTCCTGCAATTGAGAAAATATAGCATGAATCGCTTCCTAGATCTAAGCTCCACTAGGAATAGTTATAAATGTTTCATAAATCAATCTACTGAAGAACTGGTCAAGTGGTTTTGATCATTACTGCATTTCTCTATCTGGGTCTGCATTGCGGTTATATACTTAATGCTCCTTTCAACTGCCATTTGTCTTTACTTCACCTTTGTTGACATTGCATCATAATATTAATGTGCACAACAAACATGTGTATATACTAATGCTAACATGATATAATGTAAACCATATTTATAATTGATTTTAGATATTTGCATAGATAGATCATTTTAAAACCATTATATGACATCCTTAGGTATAAGTTAGACCAGTTTCAAAAACACTTAAAAGGTATCAACTTAGGAGAGTATTATAATCCAAATGTCATCTAATCATAAGATCTAGGCAGGAGTATCATATAAAAAATCTATCAAAATAGAGCCATTATTTAGGCTCATCATCTTCCCCTAACCTAACTTCTTGCTGATCCTCCAACAATAGGAAATTGTCAAATTCTAGCATTGATTTGGAAATTGCCTAGAGTAACCTACCTAGAACCACTTGTAGATAAGCTCCAGTAGAATCCTTTTAGTTTCTCCAATCTCTTCCTCCTGGTACATTCTGTTGCTTCATTGTATGGTGGGTCACTGTCTCTACATCCCATCAGTGGCCATAGAAGGATTGGAGGCTAAAAATTGAGAGGCAACCAATGTCGTCCCTTTGTTCTTCCCAAGTGCATATACTTGGGTGCTCTGTTTAATGCTGCATGGTAATTTTGCACAGAGTGTGGCTTAGATTTCTTTAACTCATCTATTAGGATATTCCAATGCTAGAATATATATCATATTTCTACATGTCCTTCCCTTGGAGCCATCTTCTCATATTCTTTATACACTGCTTCCCTTAAGGGTAGGATTTCCTTTGCATAATCTAGCTCATATACAATCTTTTGCCGATGAAAATAAAGTTACCTAGGTTCCCTTGATTCAGCCCTTAAGGGCAATGAAAGCTCAAGTTCTTCCTTGTGATGCATCTGAAACTTCTCTCCCCTTGATATTTCATTCTGCATCCATGCCATAAGAGCTCTTGATTGTATATCTCCAATGTAGAGGAGAGGGTTCCAATTGACATCATTAGGAACAACATAGTTATGTACATAAAGTTCACAAAGTAGATTTTTGATTGTTGTAGGAGATGTCTGATAAGAATTGTAGAATTCTTTTGGTGTTTGCAATGAGGGGCTTAAATCATTGATAATCCTCATAATTTGGAAACAGATGTGATGTTCTCTTAAATATAGAGAGTAAACACGAGGAGGAGCTCAAAATTGCATTAGTTGTGGGACCATGGTGGCTACTGTTTCCACCTTATCTTTAAGTGGAGCTATTTCCTCATCCTTTTGTTCAATAACTTTCTTCTGCCAGTCAATTATCATCTGCATTTTTATGTTTTCCAATTCCCAATCCTCATAAAGAGCAAGTCCCATTGTGTGACTAGTAAGGGAAGTAGGTGGCCTATGAACAGGTGCCCTAGGTTTCTTCTTTTCAACTTTTCTCCTTGCTTCAATAACCTGCTCTATAGAAAATGCTAAGTTGTCTAGTCTTTCACAACCTACTTCTTTCTGAGGCTGCTCAATATTCTGGAGTTTCCCTCCTTGAATCTACAATTCCCGTTCTTCCTCTATATTTTGCAGTTCTTCCTCTTCTTCATGTTCTCTTTGAGGTTCATTAGGTGGAGAAGGAGGGATATCATTGTAAAGTGGACTGTGTTGTTCTTGTTTAGGGGAGTCAATCATGATTATAATATTTGGGTCTGTGGATTGGTCTTGGCTTTTAAGATTTTTACAGAGCCTACTGCTACTTCTTTGAGAATTTCCTTTTTCAGCTGTAGGACTACTTCCTGTAGCTAACTCTTCAACCACTTCAATGGTTACTGGAGAAACTGGTTTTACAACTTTTCTTTTCTTGGCTGCAGGAGAGGGTAAATTATCACTTTTACTTTTCTCTTCCTTATGTTCTATGTCAACCTTCTTTTCTTTGCCCTTTTCCTTTCATGTGGAAGCCCTAGTTTTTCTTAGACTTTGAGAAGGAACCCCTGTTGTAGCTTCTTCTTGTAAGGGTTCCTCTGCTGCAGGAATATTTTGTTATGATGATATCATATAGGATGAGGGTTCAAGAGGGGAACCAGGTTTTTCAAGGTTTTCTTGTTCTTGAGATGGAATTGGCTCCTCTATAACCATGTTCTCTACCCTAAACATTCTAATTTCAACAAATTCATTCCAAAGCATTGGAAAGACGTCTCTCAAAGATTTTTCAACTAATAGCTTAATTAGGCAATGCTGAGAAACAGAGTGAGGCCTACCTTTTCGGGTCTCTATTGCACTTATGGAAAGAAGGTTGTACAATAGGCTTGGAACATTCATCCTTCTTCTATGGCATAGATGAATAAGGAGCTTGAAGTGATGGGAATGCAGACATGAGAACCTTCCTTCATAGGTTAAATAATTTAAAACATACAATGCTACTGCTTTCCATTTAGGTAGAAGAGATTATCGCCTAGTTCCTTGTCTATCTACTACTAATGGGGGCTCTCTTGGATATGTAAATTCTGCTCTTGCACTATATGCATCCATGGATTCTAAGTACTTCTCCCCATCTGTTGGTAACCCAATTACCTCTACTATCCATTCCTCTGTAACCATCACTCTCAAACCTTTTATCTGAGCTTCTCCATTTGAAAGTGTGTGGGTAAATTCCCTTGCAATTTCTTCATTAAACTCTGTCAGCTTCAAAAAATAATCCAGCCATCCACTGTTACGGAATATTGGTTCACAATCCTGGTCCTGAAGAAGAACTTCATGGACTGTCGGCTCATGTCGAACAGGTGGACCACCCATTGCAGTGATGACACTTTCAACTCTATAATGGCGTAAATCTGCTCAGTTTCTGCACTATAATATACTCAATGTGCCTTTACTTGGTCGAAACCTAGCTGCAATGTAAAAATAGCTCTAAGTAGACAGACAAGCTGAATACAAGATATCACCTCAAACTAGTAATTTGAAAAATAAAACACAATCCGAGAGGACATTAGAATTATCTTTTAGAGTAATTATCAGTGTACTTTCCCCCTGACCTAAGGTTTGACAGTTGTCCACACATGCGAAGGAGAACCAAAAAAGGACAGTATGTAAAATATCATAATTATAATTAACATGGTTTAATTATATACATGCAACAATAAGAAATACACATGAGAATGAATGTAACTTGAAGATATTGAGCCGCCATGCATGGAAAATGAGGCGTAAATGGATGGAGTGAAAGGAAAGAAATGAGTGAATACAGAATGGAATATTTATTATGCAAAAAAGTACTCCCTCCAGATGTGGAAGTATTTATTATGATCATGCGATAGAGATTTTAAGATGGAGTGGTGATGGCAAAGCCGTCAACAATTGCTATAGGAATCTCGACATGCTTGGCAGTGGAAAACTGCCGTAGAAAGTCATCTTTGCTTAGAGGTTTATGGTATAAGTGCAGCCGATGACCGTTGACTAACAATTTAAACTTAACAGGATCTATGGTAGATAATCTGACAGTACCATTAGAAAATGTTTCAACTATCTCATAAGGTCCTAACCACCGTGTTTGTAATTTTCCCAAATTATCTTTATACCTGGAATCATAAAGAAGAGCCCAATCACTTGGCTTGAATGATTCATCTTTGATATAGCGATCATGTCACTTCATGCACTGGTTTTGACCAGATTCGGTATGCTACAGGCCAGACTTTCTTATCTCATCTAAGGCATTAAGCTACAGGAGCCTTGCTTCTTGTGCTGCAGAAAGAGTCATATATAAGGATATAGCTGTTCTCAAAGTTTTATGTTCAAACTCTACAAAAATCATTTCTTTTTTCCCATATACCATTTCAAATGGGGTAAACCCTATTGTAGTTTTCTAGGTGGTTCTATAAGCCCATGCAACTTCAAATAATCTGCCAGACCAATATTTTCTATTGAGTGCTACTATTTTGGTCAATATTGATTCAAGCTCCCTATTAGTGATCTCTGCTTGTCCATCAGCTTGTGGATGATAAGGAGTGGATTTACTATGCTTGACATTGTATTCATTAACTAGGGCTTTGATCAAAGTGGAAGTGAATTGTGCCCCTTGATCTGTTACTCTTTCTCTAGGAATTCCATACCGAGTGAAGATTTCTTCATATAAAAATTCTACTACCTTATTATCTCTGGCATGCTTGAAGGCTTTGATGTCTACCCATTTAGTAACATAGTCGGTACAAACAAGAATGTAGGATCAACCATTTGATGGTAGATCGATTGGCCCAACAAATTCTAGGCCCCATTTGTCTAATAGTGTAACAACCACCTGAGGGTGTAGAGGCATTTCATCAGACCGAGTTGGTCTTCCCGTTCTTTGACATCTGTCACATTTCCTGGTGTATTTAACTGCATCCTTGTGCAAGGTTGGCCAATAGTACCCTGTAGTTAATATCTTGAGAGCTATTCTTTTGGCTGGAAAGTGACCTCCACAAGGCTCATCATGACAAACATGAAGTATATCATATGTTTCATCTTCCCTTACACAATGCCTCATAACTTGATCTGGCCCTGTATAAAATAAGAAATCTGCTATCCATGGGAAGTTGAAACTCTTTTCTATCAACCGTCTTTTTTCTTTGGGTGAGAAATGTGGGGGTATCTTGTTAGCTTCTAGGTAGTTGGCTATGTCAGCATACCATGGACTATTTAAAATGATGGAAAAAAAATTCTCATCTAGAAAAGAATCATTAATGACCTCATTATTGTCTGGTGTTTGAATCCTTGACAGAAAATCTACCACTACATTTTCTTTCCCTGGTTTATCTATAATAGTAATATCAAATTCTTCCATTAACAACAACCATCTTGCCAATGTACCTATAATGGAGTTTTTTTCATGAGGTACCTGATGGCTGCATGATCAGTATGCACAAAAATTTGATATCCAGTTATATAGTGTCTAAATTTATTTAGGGCATAAATGACAACTAACATTTCCTTTTCAGTAACAGTATAATTCAGTTCTGGTCCTTGTAAATTTTTACTGATGTAATAAATTGCATTTTCTAAAACTCCTTGCTTCTGCCCCAAAAATGCTCCTATTACAAAATTGGATGCATCTATATGAATGTGAAAAGGAATTGACTAATCAGGTCCTTTATGCACAGGGGCCTAGGTTAAGGCTTCTTTTAGTTTAGAAAATGTTTTTTCACATGCAACTATCCATTCAAACTCAACTTCCTTTGTCAATAAAGAATACAATGGCCCTGCTATTTGACTAAAGTCCTTAATAAATCTCCTATAGTACCATGCATGGCCTAGAAAACTTCTTACATCCTTTTGTTTGACAGGGGTAGGAAGAGCAAGTATTACCTCAAATTTAGATGGATCTACTTGAATACCTATTTGAGAAATCTGATGCCCCAACACTATACCTTCTTACATCATCATAAAACATTTTTCACTGTTTAGGGATAAATTGTGATCTTCATGTCACTGTAATACTTTGGTTAGATTTTGTAATGCCTCCTTAAATGTAGTCCCATAAGTAGTAAAGTCATCCATGTAAGTTTCCATACAATCATGGGATATGTCTGAAAATATACTGAGAACAACCCTTTGAAAGGTTGCAGGAGCATTACATGAACCAAAAGGAAGGACTGAATAGGCATATGTGCCCCAAGAGCAGGTAAAGGTGGTCTTTTCCTGATCTTCCGGAGCTATTTTGATTTGATTATAACCACTAAACCCATCCAAAAATGAAAAGTATTTCTTACCTGCTAGAGAGTCTAACACTTGATCTATAAATGGAAGTGGGAAGTGATCCTTTTTGGTAGCAGTGTTGAGCTCCCTATAGTCGACACAAACTCTCCATTTTCCTCCTTTCTTTGGAACTATAACCAGAGGAGAAACCCATTAACCGTCTGAAATAGGGTAAATGAATCCTACATGAAGCAACTTCTGTAGTTCCTCTTTGACTATTTCCCTTAAAGCATGATTAATCCTTTGCTGAGGCTGTCTAATTGGTTTACAATCTTCTCTCATATAAATCCTATGGGTACACAATGTAGGATTTAATCCTTCATGTCATGATAATCCCATGCGAAAGCTTGTTGTTGGGCTTTGAGTAATTCTATTAATGACAAGCTTTGATTTGTTGCTTATTAACTATTGATATTCAGATCTCTGCCTGCAAAAACTTCTATTTGAATTACTGACTCAATATTAGATATTTCAAACAGACAAGAGGTTTGAATCTCCTGTGGTAGCAATCTGTGAAACATGTCTGTGGCTGCAGGAGAATCTAAAGAGCCTGCAAATGGAAGAAGAGTATGCAGAGGACTTACTGGTATATCCAATGACTGTTGAGATGCTCCATAATGATTTCTTATGATGTTAGAGAGTATTGTATCATCCTCTTGAAGTACTATGAATGGTTCCCTTGCTAACATCATTAGTTGTTGAACAAAATTAATTTCCTCTAATTCTTCTCCTATGTCTGGCCATACTACTCGCTCTTGATTAAGTTGGGGTTGTGCTGGAGAATAGAGTGCACGTGTTTTGGTAGTAATACCATCTGAAATTGTCATATCTCCTGATCTACAACCTATATATGCATCAGCTATTGCCAGCCAAGGTCTTCCCAAAATAATTGGATATCCACCTAATGTTGCCTTAAGAGAGAGGATTATAAAATCAGCTTGTTGGGACTCATTAATTTTGAGTGAGTTTGAGAGGCCCATTTCAAAAATTTTGCTCTGCATTTCCAAATGACCATAAAATGAGTCAATTTGAATGTCCTAGTTAGAGAGAGGGTAAATTGGAGCCAGTTGATTTTCAAAGGGTAAGGCTTTGGAAACTTGTTGTATACCTTTAATTTGGCTAATGAAGTGTTGTGAAACTTTCAGTTTTCAGTTTGGATCAGTTTATCAGGTACCCATTTCAAGTGGTGAGCTGAAAGTTGCATTTTAGGCACATATGCACATTTTACCAAGTAGTCTACTTTGAGTGCTTATATCTTTTTCCTTGTTGATCGTCAAGAAAAATTTCAAAGTGCATTGATTTATATGCATAAAAGTGTGCCTCTGTGGAAAATTTCAAGTCTCCAACAATTCATTTGCTCAGTTTAGTAGGCTCAATTTGTTTGCAGTTTGTATGGTTTGACAAGTCCCTGTTTCAGCTGCTAGTCGGAGCCCTGTTTTGCATAAGTGTAAAAGTTGCCTCAATGAGTGTCATGTCAGAATGTTTGTTTTGGGCTATTGTTGGCATAAATGAAAAGCTATGTTTCCAGTTTCAAGCTCCTGCCAATCCGTTTAATCAATTTTCAACAGGGTTTCTTGAGCAATCTGTTTCAGTGTTTCATACTTTCATTGCTATATCAGTTAAAGTTGCTATTTTCATGAGTGTACCATTTGCACTAGGTTAGCGTTTTGGTTGAAATGAGTATTCTAAGTTTTGATATGTACTTCAAGATACCTATGTCTCAGATTTGAAGGTCTACGGAGATCGTTTGATATTTTTAAGAAAGGCATCATGAGTTGCCTACGCATTGACTTCATCAGGTCCACAGTGTCGACAAAGCCAGTTGGTCATCTTTGACCATTAATATCTCTTCACTTGGGATTCACCTTGAAAAAATTCTTGGTAGAGTTCATGTTTGTATATCAGAGTACACGCTTGTCAGATGGCGAGGTCCAAAAAGGTGTTTTGACTGGTTTGAAAATTACATCTTCATGATTAAATGCGAAAATGTGGCGCAAGTGCCTGAAAGTTGCAAAACTCAGTTTGATGATCCGAAAATGGTGTCGATCGATTCTAGAGGTATGTTTAAGGTTCTTGAAGCATTTTGAAGGTTAGTTGCATGAAAACATTTTTTTTTTTAGTTGGACCCATTTTGGGGTCCGACCTGGCTCATGCCCGTGCATTAATTTTAATGGCGAAATGTTCTTTTTTTTCCTGGAAATATATGCATATCCATGTCAGCTCGATTGAAATTCACCAATGGGACAATGAAAAGTTATAAAGATATGATGATGAATGGGTTGTGAAGTAAATAGTTGTGTTATTCCTTTCTTGAGAAGAGACATTAAAAAAAATGCACTTGGCAAGTGGAGTTTTTGGGAAGAGGGTTTTAAAACTTTCAAAATGCAATTGGCAGCCATAATGCAAATCAACTTTACCCAAATCTCCTCCTTGCTATAGTTTTTGGAAGGGTTTTTGAAACTCCAGGAAAATGTAATTACTAGGTGTAAAATGAGGCATGGTGAAAGACTGAAGTTAAACCTCCTGGAAACTGCAGTTAGCAGTTTAAAACACAGTAAAGCCCACACTCCATGTGACTGGTGAAAGAGGCCATTATAAACTTTAAAAGCAAATTTAATTGGCAGGTGAATTCCAAACCCCCCTCCCACGTGAGGTGCAGCAATGGAAATATTTAAAAGCAACTCGCAATTAGCAATCTTGAAGCTCAGCTCCTCCCCTACATGGTAAATAGCCTGTATGGTCAACGATGTTGCTGAAGCAGCATTTAAAATCTTCTAAAGAAAATGCACATTAGCATGTGCTAACCTCCTCCCACATTAGCAGATTTGAAACTAAAATCCTCTCAGGCACGTGGTTGGTGAGGAAGAGCATTAAACTTCAGAAGCAAATTCAATTGGCAGGGCCTGCGATGGACAGAGAGTCTCAAAGCTTTAAAG
The DNA here is from genome assembly GCF_030272615.1 of Cryptomeria japonica. Lineage (NCBI taxonomy): Eukaryota > Viridiplantae > Streptophyta > Pinopsida > Cupressales > Cupressaceae > Cryptomeria > Cryptomeria japonica. The sequence continues at coordinate 157,511,473 of NC_081410.1, forward strand.
AAAATGCAATTAGCAGCTCCTCCCTGCTTGTAGCACATGGCTGGTGCAGAATATACAACCCCCCCGCGTGAAGGTGGAGTGGCCATAGATTGTTGGAGAATCACATGAGGAGGGCATCAAGAAATTTTAACAAATGCAATCTGAAAATGTTTTCTCCCCTCTACGTGGTCTCTCTCATCCTGTGTGGAGTGTGGTGTGGAACGTCCTTGGCAGAATTCCCCTCTGCGTGAATGGTGAAAGGACAGCAATAAAATTTAACCAATGCAAATTGGCTGGTTTAAGGTAAATTCCCTACTATGCGTGGTGTTTGGATGGCCTCAAAAAATCCCAAACAAATGCAAAGGAGCCATTAAAACTCAGGGTAAAACCTTCAAAATGCAGTCCCAGGCAAAATACTTTAGTCCCACATTGGTTAGACAGGAAAATTTTTTGATATTTAAAAGTAAAGCTACACCCATTCATAGTGTCAAAGCCTCAAAGGCTTTTGATGGATGGTGTTGGTTGGGCACTCAAGTGGACCCCACGCATGTAGGCACGCTTCCCAAGTACTCTGAGTGGCGAGCAGGTGGATCCAACGCAAGCATAGATCCTGAGGTAGGCAAGTTTTGCAAAGAAAGAATGGATTAACTGGTGAGCAATTTCGTTGAAGATCTACGGTGCACGTTGATTTGCAAAGGGAAGATGATTGAGAGTTAAGCTTCATGAAATGGGGAAAAAAATGTGCAAAAAAATGAAGGTTAGGCGAAGGTTAAAGATCGCGCATCTTGGAGATGATCTGACAGTCGACACTATTTTGTGAGACGAAGATGAACACCCATTACCCTTCATGAAATGGTGAAAGGTGACGTGGTAGGTCGAAGTGGAGGTCCAGCTCATGGGTCCTGCTGATGTGGCGCTGATGTGGTGATGACATGGTGGATAGGTGGCGATAAGCAAGTAGTCAGGTGGCAATCTAGTGGCGAAAGGTGAGGTGTCATCCCAAGTGGTGCCCAATGGACCCTCTTGACGAATCACAAGCTTCCACGTGGTAGGGCTTTAGGAGTTAAAATGGATTGAAAAATCAAAATTAAATATATAGTTTCAACTATATGTGAAATTCAAAAATTTAAGTGATGGTGCACATATTCAGAATTAATTCGCCCAGAAGCTATTTTTTGGTCAAATATGCAAGTACTATATATTACCGGAAAGCTCTCAGAATGAGGAATGCAGTTATGAAGTTTGTTTCAAAAAATGTGGGATATTTCGAGAGAAGTTTCCATGGGAAGGAGAAATAGAAATATTCAGTTGGGAAAAGAAGACACTTGACAGTGTGTTATGCAGATCTGATCTTTTTCCCTCCTCTTCTTATTCCCATTTATTCTCAATTGTAAGGGTTCCAAAAATTTTAGAGGAAGTGCTCTAGATTCATGGCTTCCAATTCTGAACTTCTTGTCCCAAATTTATGAAAGCTCTTTGGTTTATTTCAGGGTAGAGAGATTACATTGCAGGATGGCATATTATTTTCCAGTTGTAGATCTTTCTTGTGTCAGGCATGAGTAAATTTCCCACAATATTATCTCTAGGCATGTATTTCATTGTTATGAATTGAATCCTTAAGGAGGATGAAATTTGTCAATTTCAAGGAGATTGTGTGATTGTTTGTAGGTATCCTTCAATGAAGGTTTTAAACTCTGTAATCAGTCATGAATAATGGAATGTGTCTCAGATCTGATAATTTTATGAATGAATTGAGTAATGCATTGGTATAAGGTATTGATGTAGGGATATTGTTTAAGGAAAACAACTTTGCAGCTGTGATTTGCATTTTGCAGTTCTGTGTGTGACTCTGTTGCCCAATGAAAAAGGCACTGGTCTTTGAAATATTTGGGGATAGTTTCAGATTTATAAATTGTAAGAAAAATTTATTTCCCTTCATGTTTAGGGTTTTGTATTCTTTTCATTCCAAGCTCTGTTTCATCTATGGTTTATACAGATTTATCCAAACTGTAGTGTGTTCCTAATTGGGTGAGTTTGTGGAATGATTTATTTGGTTATTGTTGATGCAGTCATATGTCTGTAATTGTTGTATTTAATGCATCAAAAGGGTGTCGCCCCCTAGGTCTAGCAGAACCTGAAGTGCAGGAGGATAAATTAGGGTCCTATGTTATGTTGTCCAAGTCCTGATGTGTCATATAGAGTGAAATTTGGCCATTTCATAGGAGGATTGCAGGTGAACTTGGGTTAATCCATTTTGATGAACAACAAAGCCGGATATTCCCAAGAATCTAATGTGACAACAATATCTTCAACAATCCCTTCAGGCCGAACAATAGAGCTATCAACAAGTTGCAGGGGCGTTGGAGTTGATCTAAGACTAGTAATGTTGAGTTATTGCATGACATCTTTAGTCATCACATTTATGGCTGTTCCTAAGTCTATCAAGGAATTTTTAATTTGAGTCCCATTGATAACTACCTTGACAATAGGGCTACTTAGGTCAGAATATTTAGGGACAAAATTTTTTCCTAACATAATGTCAGCCAATTGTCCTACTACATGCACTGTTTTTGGGTCTTTTTTCTTCCTCCCAGGTTTCTTCAAACATGCCTCTTTAATAGCTTTTCCATATATGGGAATGTCTTTAATGGCTTGAAATAGTGGGATCTTGACACATATATGTTTCAGCTGATCAATAAGATCAAAAGCTATATCATCCTACTACCTAGACACTTCTACTTACAATCTTTGAGGTAACGAGGGAGTTCTTACAAGTGTATATGGAATTTTAGACTACTGAACCTACTCTGGGTTTCCAAATTTATCAGATATGGTTTCCTGAGCAGTCTCCTTTGTTGGTATCTCTGTTATGACTAGAGGAGATGGAGTAGGCAATGTTGTCTCTGACCGTAAATGAATACCACTTATATTAAGAGGGTATGCAAGAGAGTTATTAGGATCAGTTGAAAAAACTTGTTGTTGTTGTTGTGGTTATTATTTGGATTTGGCATGGGCTGAGTTGGCAGTTGGGTTGGCTTGGATGGAGTGGCATTAGGAGCTGGTGGAATTAAAGCCAGTTGTTGGGACTATTGTTGTGATTGCAGGAAACTTGATGACTGGTTTGCCCATTGCTGTCCTCCCCTCCATTGTGGTGACTATTGCCAGTTACCTTAAGGGGGAGATCAATTCCCCTTTGGCTGATGCCACTGAGATGAGGGATTCTGATTATTAGGCCAAGGTTTTTGAGAGTTATTCCAAGGCTGAGGAGTATAATTTCCAAGATTTTGGGAATATGGAGGTTTCCACTGATTGTTTTGTGCATTGAAATTCATATAAGGATTAGAAAATGACAATGGATCTTGTGGCATACCTTGTCTTGGAGGACAAGGCCTTCGTTGTGTAACATAAAAGAGTTGTTCATCATCTCCATAGACAGGCTTGAAATCTAGGGAACTCTATTGGCTATCAATTTTAGCTGACAGTTTGCATCTATAGTCCTTCTTTTTTTGACAGTGAGGATAAAATTCAACAAGCATAGCCTCTGCCTCCTCATGCTTCTTCTTTGCCTTTAGTGTATCCAATTAGGTAGCCATATTATTATTTATATCCTCTTTAAAATCCTTCAACATATGAGTTATTCCCATTCTTGAAACTGTTGAAGATGACTTTGAAATTGAAGAACCAACCCTATAGTGTCTTCCCCTTTTTACTGCAACTCTTGAGTACTTTTGATAGATTTGTCTGATATCATCTCATTGAACTTGAGTAATATCTCCTCCTCCCATTAGATCTAAAGCGTCAACACAATCATCATTGATACCTCTTAGAAAAATCAACTTCATAGAGTCTTCATTTAGAGTACTATGCTTGGATTTCCTGACACTAAATAAAAACCTTTCCAAATAGTCTTCCAGGCTTTCATCTTCTTTTTGTGTCATCTTGAAGATATCATCACCATGTCAGTCCATTCCCCTACAATAGTATTTATACTTATCCAAGAATTTTGTCTTCATCTCCTCCCAGGTAGTGATTACATCTCTTCCTAAACTCATAAACCATCTCAAGGAAACTTCTTTCAAAGTAGCAGGGAATAACTTGAGTTTATGAGCATTAGTGGTATAATCATAACTTCTGCAAAGGATATCAAATTCAAACAAAAAGGTGTTTGGATCTTCTGTTACTAATCCATGAAATTTTGGAAGTGAAGAGGCTGGTATGTTTTTCAAATTTGCATTATCATGTTGGTGAGGAATGGGAAACTCAAATGTTGGATTTACAGGCGGAGGTGGAGGATTTTTTGCCATTGGTCCCTGATAAATAACTAGAGGTAAAATGTTTTGTTCTTGGGGTTCGTTTAGGAAGTTGAGGTCTCCTTCTGACAAATTAAAGATGCCTCTATTTAGCACATAAGTTTCTGCAAAAGGGTTTACTTCAGGTGCTTGATATGATCTTATATCTTGAATAGAATGCGAGGGAAGAAATCTTCCTAGTGCATCTCTTCTCCTCGTATGCATGTAGATTAATAAAGAAAAATCAAGAGCTAGTTAAAAAATTAGAAACTAATGGTTTACAACAGGTTCTTAGCTTGGCACCATCCCCAACATTGACACCAAAAATGTCGATCCTCACAACTGGAATGGCAACTAGGTAATAAAACACAATTCAGAGATTGAATATCCTTGAATAGATAACTTTTCCTATGGAAAAGGCTCATTTATTTATCAACCAGGGATGTAAACTTGAAATGGGCCAGCATTGTATGTGCACCAAGTTCATATTGCAACCATTCTATATTACTGCAGGAAAGGAAATTCTTCTTAAAGTAAACACACTGAATCTTAAATGAACTAATACTTAATCTTACAATTGGAAATTACTTTAAACAACTACTATTAAGTGATTAAGTTCTGGGGAGCAGTAGGAACTACTTTGCTGTTGTGGCTGTAGGAACAGACACATGAACTGTTTCCAATGGTTGTAGGAATAGACACTTGCGGAAACAACTAATACAGAAGTATGAATCTAAATGGAACATACAAAGGATTACTCACGAAGTGGGCCCCCTTGAGTGAGTATCTCCAGAACTTCATATTACAATTATCTAATCATTCAAAATCACATCGATCTCTTTATTTCATCTTGACTAGAAAATACATAAATAATACCAGAAGATTGTGTATTACAAAATATTATGGTCGTTCTCTTCTGTCCCCAAGAGGAGAGAGATCCCTTTATTTATAGGAAAACTTCTAACAAACTTCTAACTGATCGACCACATTCCTACGAAATAGGTGAACATGATTTATTAACAAGAGAAGAAGAAGAAGTCAATGCAGGAAAATAGAACAACATCTATCCTGTGGCTAAGAAAATATAGCATGAATCACTTCCTAGATCTAAGCTCCACTAGGAACAGTTATAAATGTTTCATAAACCAATCTGCTGAAGAACTGGTCAATTGGTTTCGATCATTATTGCATTTCTCTGACTAGGTCTGCATTGTGGTTATATACTTGATGCTCCTTTAAACTGCCATTTGTCTTTACTTCACTTTTCTTGACCCCACATCATAATATTAATATGAACAACAAACATGTGTATATACTAATGCTAACATGATATAATGTAAACCATATTTATAATTGATTTTAGATATTTGCATAGATAGCTCATTTTAAAACCATTATATGACATCCTTAGGTATAAGTTAAACTAGTTTCAAAAACACTTAAAAGGTATCAACTTAGGAGAGTATTATAATCCAAATGTCATCTAATCATAAGACCTAGGCAGGAGTATCATATAAAAAATCTATCAAAATAGAGCCATTATTTAGGCTCATCACTATTGACTTCTAGGAGAGGGGAATAGACAAATTCTAGAGACGGTGGGGCCTCTTCAACAACACAAACAAAAGTAGACAAATAAATAGGTAGAGAAATAGGTAAAGAGGTTACTAGAACATATTTTTGGTGATAAAACTTAGGAATGGGGCCTTGGTAAAAAAATTTCATAGGTTGATGTGGAGGTGAATCCTTGCTATCAACTGTAGAAATTTCGAGTACCTTAGGAATGCTGCAATGAAGATGCAACTGCAGAGTAGGAGGAGTGGACAATATTGCACCAAAGAAAACCTATATATGCAACATGTTAATGGGCTGGGAGAATGGAGGGACATTAGGGAGGGAGGTGATGAGAGGTGGCTCCAAGGAGGGAGCGATGAAAACCTATACTCATTTAGGGCAAGGCTCATTGATGATCCCTAAAGTAGCAAGTAATAGCACAAAAGATAGAGAAAATATAGATGAAGTGGGAGCAATGGGATCAAGGTAAGGTATAGAGACAATAGGAGAAAGAGAAGACACTAATCACTCACCCTTATCCTTCAAGGTAGCTTCATGGTCCCAAACCATCACACATCTATGATTCTTACACTCTCACACACAAAGGTTCTAGCATGGATGGGGCATAAGAAGGGAGGTCTTAGAAGGCTGAACAACATGCTACTTGATAGGAGAGTCCATCTATACCATTTTTGATAGAGGAGAAGGCCCAACCGATGAGGTAGGAGGTGTTGCTATAATAGACTCTACATGCGCAACCACAAACACCCTACCCCATTTTGATCTAAGAGAAGTCAAAGGAACAAGGGCTACCCTTGGAGGTTATGATGTAGGAGCTAGAGGCGAAGGATGAGGGATATCAGTGAGGATAAGGATTTGAAAGAGAGGGTGGGTTGAAGATGTTGACAACATAGGTGCCTTTCCTTTTTTTGTGCTAGGTGCAGACTCAATTAAAAAAGACAATCTTGGGGTACGTGTAGTCCTATGTGAGTGAGGAGGTCTAGCATGAGAAACACGTCTATCCTTAACTCCTAATGAAGAAGGGGCAAAAGATACAACCTGCTATAGTACATGAGAAGACAAGGAAGGAGGAGCAAAAAATGATGCAAGAGGTAAAGAAACTCCAGGTTGAATTTACTTAGGTGCCAACTCACCCATTTTATACTTATATTAAGTTGTACATAGAAAGTCTCCATGGGGAAGCATAGGTCCAATTAGAGAAGGAAAAAAATTATCTATCAAAAAGATCCGATGGGCAACTAATGACTGGAATTTAGTATCCTAGATAACATGCACTATGCCTTCATGGGGAACTTCAAACAATTATGAACAACTAAAGGGATTGCATCCATGGTGATTAGCAAGGGGATACTTATCTTAACATAGAATGTCTGACTCAGGAATGACAATGAAGGTGCCTGATAAGAATTTAGGTCCCACAATGACTATCAAGGTGGTGCTATCCAAAGGAGGAACAAATAACCCATCATGCGTACAAATAGTGGCATGATTGTTGTCATATATTTCTTTATGAAAACCATTGACAAATAGGGCCTCCTCCATAATGACAACAACATGATACAAGGGGTCAACCATCACACTTGTAACATTGTGACCATTTATCTTCATCAACATGCATAAAGGAGCAAGCTACCCATTATAAGGAGCATCTAGAGGTGTAAAATATATGTCATTTAACTTTTTCCTTTAGCTAGGGGGAAAAATCGGAGTGATAGGGACCATGTTGACATAAGGGCCACCACTCAATATTAGATTCAATGATGTGGAGATGAAATTTGATGAATGCGATGGGAAAGGAACAATGTAGATCTAGAGTTTACTTTTGGTCATCAATAGAGTTGTTATATTTATGTTTTTGATTATTGACCTAGATAACACCACTATCTATATGGTCTTGGACTATATGTCTAAGACAAATACAATGCTTGGTGTTGTGTCTAGGCACATGATGATATTGATATATTTGGAGCCATTATACCACTAAGGGTATGGTCTATTGTCGAGTAGTGGTCTAATTTCAAGAAGGGTCACAAGATTATCCTTTAATAATTTTTGTAATTTACTTAGATAGGAATCAGATAATTTGGTAAACACCCAATTTCATTGCATAGTTATTGTATAGATCTCTCAGTTTTTTGATTCACAATTATAACATTTGCCATAAATTTGTTCTTTCTAGACCCTCCTATAGAAAAAACACCCCCAAAAGTATTAGCATGAGAGTTTGAAGAAGATTCTCCTAACTGAGTTTGAATAATGATTAAGAGACAATTTATCCCTCAATGTTGGCTACAGATTTCCAATGAACATCCTATGTAAATCACTATTTGGAAAGGCAAAGGGGATCTTTGTAGATATCAATTGATAATAAGAAATAAAGTCAGTAACCTTCCGATTTGACTTTTTCTTATAGTGAACAAGTTTATCTATAGTGACCTTGCTGCCAATGTTTGCTTGAAACCTTGTGAGAAATGCATCCATGAGTTGATCAAATGTTTTGATAGAATAATCAGGAAAAGAAATATACCACTCTAGTATGGCCCCCTTGAGAGAATAGGAGAAGAACTTTAACAAAACAAAATCAAAACTATGATAGTGACTGCAAACAGTCATGAAAGAATCGACGTGAATGTTATGATCTGCTTGTTTGTTATACTTGATCAAACTCCAATGCCTTATCCCCTTAGGGGGGAATAGTGTTCAATATACTTAGGTCAAGTGGATTGCGGTGATAATAAACAAGAAGTGAAGATTGATTAGGAGTAGATGAGAAGGTGGTAAGATGTTGTGATTGTCCAATATTTTGAAAGATGGTGTTTAAGATAGGATTGTTATGAGGAGGAGGAAGAGGCAAAAGTAGTAGAGGCACATACACTATAATAACTCCTAGCACTAGTATCAACACCCACACTAACACTAACAAAAGCAACCTGAATAGTGGATGTATCTAGAATGGAGCTAGTAGACATGCTAGTGTATCCCAATTGAGTCTGAGAAACATTGATACTAGGTATAGTGCCACCTAATAACAAATCAACTGTAGGTCCAACATTCACCATGTAGAATGAAACTGCAAGGATAAAGACACCAATTTGTGTGCTACTAGTATCAAATTGATCATCCTAAGTGTTAGCCTTAGTAAGTGGTACATGAAATCTAATGATTATAGATAGAACCTTTAACAAATATAGTCCCTTGTTGTCCGAGATAATCATATCTCTTAAATTGTTAATCATAGATCAAGCCTTGGGGAGGAAATTCTCTTGGTTTAGGAACCCTTTGAAGTCCAAAAGGTTCTTTTGTAAGGATTGAATCTAGTCAAATGGAATTACAAGAGTAAACCCATGATTAATAGCAAGAGGAGACCCTGAAGGAGTTCTTGTTGGGATATTATTCTAAGAGTTAGGTTACGAGCTAGATGTAAAATAACCCCTTTAAATAACACTCTTTAAATGATAGTAAGAAAAAGGATCATTCAAATTTGCATTACCTAATAAAATTGGGCTAAGTCAAGTAGGATTGTACTGATTTGGAGGCACACTTGGTCTATAAGTTATTCTCACAATAATCATAGAGGTTCTTTAGTTGTAAATTTTATAGGCAAGATCTACAACACTTTCACCACTTTTAGAGTGTATAATAGAGGAACCTAACACAAATATTGAAATTTTTTGTTTAAGAAAAGTTTTCATGAAGTTAGAAAATGAAATGATCACACACACACACATAAATGACAAATTTCACAGTGGGTTCATAAAAAATATAGAGAGGGGAAAGGCTTTATACGGCAGACCTTGCAGGACGCCCTTGAGTTGGGATCGCATAGAGGATAGAGTTGCTATTGGTCCTGAGTTAGTTCCGCATATGGAACAGCAGGTGGATTTCATTAGGCAGCGTCTCAGAGAGGCTCAGGATAGACAGAAGAAATATGCTGATGCAAAGAGGATAGATCGTAGCTACTTGGATGGAGATAGAGTTTTCTTGAGAGTGCGACCGCATAAGAGTGCAATCCGTTACGGAAAGGGTTCTAAGATCACACCTCGCTTTGTAGGACCTTTTGAGATTCTTGAGAGGATAGGCCCAGTTGCCTACCGTTTAGCATTGCCACCTAGCCTGTCACGCATCCACGATGTGTTTCATGTTTCAGTTTTGAGAAAATATATCTATGATGAGTCTCACATTTTAGATTGGGATGCCTTGTAGGTGGAGTCGGACGAGCAGCTAGCTTTGGAGCCCATTCGCATTTTGGCACGCCAGACATTGGCCCTTCGAGGTCGAGAGCTAGACCAGGTTAGGGTCCAATGGGATTGTTATGATGAGGTTATGGCTTCATGGGAGGACGCAGCACGTATGAGATCAGAGTACCCCCACCTCTTTGATGAACTCCAGGAGGAAGTTCATGCCTAGAGGGGGAGGATGTGAGGCCTCACCTTGACTCAGTCAGACATTCAGAGGATTTTATATTTAGACTATTATGGATACTTTATTTTGATGCATTTTTGAGACTTAGAACTTACATGATTTCAGGATTTGGATAACATTGCTATGATTTGATGATTTTACTTATATGCTTAATGAGATAGAACACTACATGATTGCTAGATAAGATGATATTGCAATGATAGATGTCATTATTTAATTTGCAGGACTTTACTATGATAATAGAACTATGATATATGGTTAAGTTTATGTGAATTGGGATGAAATTGTTTATGAGAATTTTGCTTGATAAAAGATGTATTTAATCTGTGCAGATGAAAATTTTATGCAAGTGATGATGTGTATTGTTATACTTTTGAATTATATTATATATGGATATTTGGAAGTACTAATGTGTGAATTGAGATGCGCAGGAAATTTACCATGTGACCATGGAAATTACGGAGAACCAAACCTAGACTTATGTATGTTCGTAAGCCAGGGGTTTGTCTATTTGGAGAGACAACACCCCGTTTGTGTTGTATCTTATTCGTAACAGTATATGCTGCATGAGTGTTAAGTGTTACTCAAATTTAATGTGTAAAAACCACAAGAGACAATTCCATGTTTTGATTTGTAAAAGTGTTTTATTTGTGTCACTTGACACATGCGTGGATTTAAATTTAAATGTTTTATTTTGTCTCTTGGTGGGAAAGTGTTTAATTATAGTTTTTCTTAAATAAAATAATGTGTTGTCATAAATACTTTGGGAATATAATATTTGGGGTGGTCAACATATGTTTGACCCGAAAATAAACTTCAGAGGGGTTTAAAATGGGTTAAATGAACACCTAGGGGTAGTTTAATAGGGTTTCCTAAAGCCCATAAGGTATACCTCGGGGTTAGGGGTAATTTTAGGCAAGTTTCTACTTTTTAATGATCTTTTTAACGCTTTAAAAATTGGCTTTTTTGAGTTGTGCGAAAATTGAAATTAAAAGTTTAATCTAGTTGAGATTTTTCCTTTTGGAATGAGAGTCTTTTTGCATTCTGCTTTTCTTTTCTTTTTGGTTTTTAGAAACTTGTGAGAACTCAGAGAATGAGCTTCTTAAGCAAGATTTTTGAGATTTGGAGGGTAATCACCCACTCTCCATTTTTGGAGACAAGAGAAATTTTGAAAAGAAAATAATAGTTTGGAATAAAAAAAATTGACTAAGGGTAGAAGGAAAAAGATTCGTGGATTGGGCAGCTCTTCCTCAAATTTCAAAACTACCATTGGGCAGATTAAGGTTGGTTTGATCATTCCTTAAAATGGTTATTTTCTTACATGTGTTTGAGTGTATGAATGGTGAAAGAAATCTGTGTTTTTGTGTATGTCTTGTTTTAGAATTTCATTTGAAAATCCTTCATTATGCTGCTTGTGTTTTGGGAGTTTTCTCAAGACATCTTACTCTTGGGAGAGAAGAGGATCTTGTGGGTGGTAGCAGTGACAACCCTCGAGTGAGGGACTCTCGTTTGAGAGCGATCACAAGGGATCTTTGTGTGATCCTTGCTGCATGGCCTGTTTGTGCAATGGGGGTCATAAGGAGGGATATAAGGCTAGAACGCCTTTGGGGGGCATAAGGAATAAGGGGTTGTGATTTTTGATGTATTTATTGTGCCATGAGGTGGCTACTTGTTTTCCATACTTGTAGTTCTCCTCAGGGTATTGGTCCACTACCACCCTTGAAAAGATCACCACCAAGGTGTGGTGCTATGAAGCCAGGTTGGGAGTGTGTCTGAATATTTGTATGTATTTTGCCTTCCATGTGTTTGCCTGTTTGTTACCTGTCTTGGTATTGGTTCTCCGAGCTCGGGGGTGGCTACCAGTTAGCCTAGGCTGGGAGGTGAGCACTCTGTGGTCATATTGTGTTTTATTATGCAGGAAGGTCAGGAGAAGAGAATAGGAACAGTGATAAGATGCAGAAGAGTATTGTTGAAGATACTTAAATCCATTTGCAAATATTTGATTAAATTTGATACAGAAGTATACCCTCATTCATAGAAATGAGAGGCAAGTTGTAATTCTTGAAAATAGACTTGAGATTTATTGTTGTAGCTAAACAAAGAAAAAACCTGTAAAATTTGCAGAATATCTTAGAGTTGTAAAAAGCTTGTTCTATTTCTACTTCTGATTTTTAGAAAAAGAAAAGCCACTTTGAGTTGCATGCAAAAGCTTCTTTTGTAATATGGAGAAATTAGTTTTCAAATAAATTTTATCTATATTCTACTTGTTGAAAAATATGAGTTATTTTGCTGAAAGACCTTAAGTATTTAAAAAAAAAAGGGTGTTTAAGTAATTGTTTTATTAGTTGAAAAAAAAAATCAATGAATGCTTTTATTTAGAATAGTATGATGTTTTTTACAAATTTTTTTTTTTTTCTTAAGTTCGGAAGAAGAAATAAAAAAATATGTTTATTTCCGATGTATTATGGTCTAAAGCGTAGCTGTAGGTATACTTCATTCTTTATTGGCAACAAAAAAAAAAGTAAAGAGAACCTAAGCTTAATTTTCCAATCAAATAATATATATATATATATATATATGTAATTTTCCTTTGTATTTTGTTTTAAAAAAAAAAATTGCATATAAACATATTGAGAAATATATAAATATATATATATATATATATATATATTTATATATTTATTAAAAAAAAAAAACCTTACAAAAAAAATTAAATTTAAATTAATTTTTAAAACAAAAAAAAAAGAAGGGTTTTATGGGGCTGCGCGGGTATCGGCCGCGTCCCACTGTGTGAACACACAGTGGGCGGCACTGGTACGCCGCCACTATGTGGGCACATAGTGGGAGGCACCGAACACCACCACTGTGTGGCCACACAGTGGCGCGGCGCCTAGTGCCACCACTGTGTGGGTACACAGTGGGCGGCCCCCAGCGCTCCACTATGTCACCGCACAGTGGGCGGCGCTGGGTTTGCCTCCGCCTCCGTCGCTCGACCCGCCTTGCAATGTAAACACTGCTGACCCTGCATAACATTCAATGCGGCCATGGACATTCGGCCCTGTGAATTTATGGTATCAAAAAAAATTAAACCCTAACCCGGGTAGGGTTAGGGTAAGTGGATAAAATAATATGTTAAACTTAATTGATTAGATGCCTGTTTATATAAAAAAAGAAAATCCCTAGATTAGGGTTAGAAGGCATTTTGACTATTATAATGGAAAGTTATTAATATATATATATATATATATATATATATATATATATATATATATATATATATATATATATATATATATATATATATATATATATATATATATATGATATATTTTCTTGGAGTATGTATTTAAAAGAGTTTTTGGACCATTTAAAATACTTTTATATGATTTACTAATAGGAAGAAAAAAAAATATGTATATAAATTTAAATATAAAGCCTAGTCCTATAATTTTTAAATGTATTTAGGGTAATAAATACTTAATTATGCCCTAGTTATTTTATTTGGGCATTAAATTTTAAAATGGATTATAAAAGGAGAATTTTAAACACTTTCCATTTGAGGTTAGAAGGGCTAAATTTTAATTGGCATTCTAAAGTCGAGTAATAGCTACTTGTAATTAATTTTACCCTTGTGGATTTAATTATCCAAATTAAATGTCACTGAAAACGATTATTATTATTTTCTAAATAAAAATGGATGTTTAGACTATAAAGTCCTATTGGAGATTGAATTAATCTCCCCCCCCTAGATCTTTAACGTGATTGATTTAATAAAATTTAATGGTATCTCGTGAAGATAAAATTAAACCAGTTATATTTCCGCAAATAAGATTAGCAATAATCGATGCTTGGTTCATTTCAGAATTAGCTCGAATATAGATATGACAAATACATTAACGCTTGTTGTGTGAGCGAACTTGTTAATTAAATAGTATTTTAAAAAAAAAATCGTTCCGTTTTTGCCCTAAATTTTGGGCATGACATTTTGGTATCAGAGCAAGGTTTCCACAGTAGGAACCTTACTCCACCTATGTTTCGCCTTAGAATATTTAAATTATTTTGTTGAATGGACTTTATCAGACTTTTGAATTTAATTGAATTAATATTATTCTAAAAGAAATTAATTAATTAATTGTTTTGTCTTATTTTCCTCTTAGGATGCCTCTGACGACATGACAAGCTCGCAAGTGCGGACGGGCTCCTAGACGTGTGCGCATAGCACGCGATGAGGTAGAGAGGGAGGCATCGGTTCCAGAGGAGAACCCAGGAGCACCTCCCGAACAGCCAAATGAACCTAACCAAGACCTCTTAGTAGCCATTCAGAATTTTATTGGCATAGTTCAGGAAAGGATCCCAGCAGAGAACCCTCAGGTTAGGAGTCATGACTCTGGGAGTCATAGATCTATTGATAGAGAACGAAGCAGGAGCCCAGCTTCGATTCCTGTAGAGAGTCAGGGTGGTAACGAGCCAGAGTCTGTGCATATGCCAGGACCACCTCCAGCGGTGGAACCAGTCTTTTTTGAGAGAGCTCACCGAGATCCAGGGGATCTCATCAGGGAGGTCATGCGCCCCCAACCACCATCCTTCAGAGGGTCTACAGATGGAGTAGAGGCCAAGGCATGGCTTCTGAGTCTTGAGAGGTGCTTTGCGTTGCGTTCTTATGAGAGCAACTTGAAAGCACGTGTTGCAGTTCATCTTTTGAGAGGGACAACCTCCACTTGGTGGAGACAGGAAGAGTACAAATGCGGATTAGTTCCTGATACTCTCACTTGGGAGATATTCACAGAGAGGTTTTGTGAGAGGTACCTATCAGAACACTTCAGGCAGCGTCGTATAGACGAATTTCATGATCTCTAACAAAAAGGCTTGTCAGTAACCCAGTATGAGAGTAAATTCTTTGAGTTGTTGCCTTATGTAGATTATCTAAAGGATGAGAAACTTCTTGTAAACCGCTTCATCAGGGGATTAAATGCCGGTATAGCCGGGCCTATTAGGATGTCCGCTCCAGAGAGCCTTCGGGTTGCTGTAGAGAAGGCACTGATTGTCGAGGAAATTCAGGTCAGACCACAGGACAATAGGGATTAGTTTCAGAACCGAAATCCCGCACCTCAGACTTATGGATTCCAGAAACCACATTGGAAAGGAAACAACCGAAACTCTCAGGGGTTCTCCAAACCCCCTCCTCCACAACAGACACCACAGAACCAGAGGCAGAAGCCTCCACAGTATCAGCAGGGCTCCAAGCCCAAATAGTGGCAGACTCAGGGACAGAAATGTGATCAGAGAGCATAGGGGTAGTACACACAGCTGACGGGGACTCAGCAGTCCTCTAGGGGTGGGTACAGCGGATCCAGTAGGACAAGAGGTTAGGCATTCTCTAGGCCTCAGGGTGCCCAGTTCCAGGCACGGGGTGCTTGCTTTACATGTGGAGCCATGGGGCATATGGCGAGGGATTGCCCTCAGGGACAGGTAGCAGGGAGCCAGCAGATGGCCGCTTCAGAGCCGACAGTTGGTGATATGGGCAGGTCCCATAGAGTATTCGCAGCGGTTGACAACCGCCAGGCTGAGCATCAGGCCACGGTTATCGAATCTACAGGTATAATAAAAGGTAACAATGTATCTATTTTGATTGATTCAGGAGCTACTGACTCCTTTATATCTCCATTGGTTCTGGAGCGTTGCAGGCTAGTGGCAACTAGACAGGGTGTCAGTTGGGAAGTGGAATTAGCTTCAGGAGCTAGAGTGTCAGTGGAATCAGAGGTTAGGGCATGTCAGCTGCAGATTGGCAAGACCACCACTTTAGTAGACCTTAGAGTGACTCCACTTGGATCTTACGGAATCGTACTTGGCATGGATTGGCTTTACGCCCACAGAGCCAGGATGGATTGCCGCCTGAAAAAGATCGAGTGTGAGGATGATCATGGTTTGCCCATAGTTATTACCGGTATTTAGAGGCCCGTGTCTCTTCGCATGATCTCTGCAATGCAGCTTAAGCGGAGCATGCGGAAGGGATGTCAGCTTTTTGCTATCACTATCAGTGACAGAGGAGAAGAGGAGGAAAAAGAAACATCGCTCGATGACCATCCTATCCTTAAGGGATATTTGGATGTTTTTCCTTCAGAGTTATCGAGAATGCCTCCCCGTAGAGAGATTGATTTTCATATAGACCTAGTACCAGGAGCCGAGCCAGTTTCCAGAGCACCTTATAGGATGACCACAAATGAGTTAAATGAACTTAAAATTCAGCTTGAGGAACTTCTTGAGAAGGGTCATATTCGTCCTAGCGTATCCCCTTGGGGTGCACCAGTCATCTTCGTGAAGAAGAAGGATGGATCTCTCCGATTGTGTATGGATTATCGTCAGCTAAATAAAGTAACCATCAAGAACCGATATCCTTTGCCCAGAATTGATGATTTATTCGACCAGCTTCAGGGTGCCAAAGTCTTTTCCAAAATAGATCTGAAGTCAAGATACCATCAGTTGAGAATAGTGGAAAGTGATATCCACAAGACCACATTTCGCACTAGATATGGTCACTATGAGTTTACCGTAGTCCCCTTTGGACTTACGAATGCCCCAGCAGTTTTTATGAGCCTCATGAATGGGGTGTTCCGCACCTTTCTGGACCGTTTTGTTATTGTGTTCCTCGATGATATATTGATTTATTCTCAGAATGAGAAGGAGCATGAGGAGCACCTGAAACAGGTATTGCAGTGTTTGCGGGATAATCCGTTGTTTGGCAGTTTGTCAAAGTGTGCTTTCTTTCAGTCTGAGGTCAAGTACCTTGGGCACGTTATTTTCGGTGATGGGATCTCAGTTGACCCATCAAAGATTAGGGCTATTATGGATTGGCCAGCGCCTACCAGTGTGACAGAGGTCAGGAGTTTCATGGGCTTAGCATGATATTACCGATGTTTTGTCGAGGGATTCTCCAGAGTCGCACACCCTATTACTTCTCTCTAGCGTAAAGAGAAGAAATTTGAGTGGACAGAGAAGTGCGAGAAGGCCTTTCAGGAACTCAAGAAGGCACTTACTAGCACTCCTATCCTTGTTGTACCAGATCCTTCAGCCGACTTCATGGTTTGTACAGATGCTTCCCTAGAGGGTTTAGGGGCAGTTCTTATGCAGGATGGTAGGGCCATAGCTTTCGAGTCTAGGAAACTTAAGACTCATGAACTTAATTATCCCACTCACGACTTTGAGCTCGCAGCAGTAGTGCATGCACTTGTGAGGTGGAGACACTTCCTTTTAGGGCATCACTTCGAGTTGCATTCAGATCATCAGAGTCTTCAGTACATCTTCACTCAGCCGAACCTTAATGCCCGTCAAAGGAGATGGATGGAGTTCTTGTGTGAATATGATTTTGACATTCACTACATCAAAGGTAAGGAAAATGTAGTTGCAGATGCCTTGAGTAGGAGACGTCACAAGGTTTACACCATATCCATGGGCATGGACTTGAGAGACCGTATACTTTGGTACTTGTCAGAGGATGGATGGTATGCAGAGGTTTGTCAGGTATTATGTTCTCAGGTTACTCTAGAAGGGAAATATGTGGATTATTCTTTGGAGTCTGATGGACTGTTACGCCACAGAGGGTGCATTTATGTACCTTCCTCCGGAGGGTTGCGAGAGTTCATTCTCACGGAGGCTCATAGAGCTCCTTATGCAGTGCATCCCGGGGTTAAGAAGTTGCTGAGACATCGAGCTCATTGCTGAGATAGTAGCTCGATGTCTCGAGTGTCAGAGGGTAAAGGTGGAGCACCACCATCCAGGTGGGTTGCTTTAGTCTCATGCTATACCAGAGTGGAAGTGGGATACTATATCCATGGATTTCATCATTGGTCTCCCTATGTCTTCTCGTCGCCATGATGCTATCTTGGTGACAATTGACAAGTTGACCAAAGTAGCTCACTTTTCACCAGTTCGTACTACATTCACAGCTCTAGCAGTAGCACAGGTGTTCTTGCGAGACATTGTTAGACTTCATGGCGTGCCCCGCAAGATTATTTCTGATAGGGATTCTGTTTTCACTTCTTCCTTTTGGAAGTCATTACAGGCAGCTATGGGCACTAAGCTCAATTTCAGTACAGCCTATCACCCGGAGACAGATGGTCAGACAGAGAGGGTCAATCAGGTGTTAGAGGATATGCTTCGCATGTACGTCATGGATCATCAGACCCGGTGGGAGGAGTATCTTCCTTTAGTAGAGTTTGCCTATAACAATGGGCATCATACTTCTTTGGGGATGCCACCCTATCAGGCTTTATATGGTAGACCTTGCAGGATGCCCTTGAGTTGGGATCGCATAGAGGATAGAGTTGCTATTGGTCCTGAGTTAGTTCGAGATATGGAACAGCAGGTGGATTTGATTAGGCAGCATCTCAGAGAGGCTCAGGATAGATAGAAGAAATATGCTGATGCAAAGAAGATAGATCGTAGCTACTTGGTTGGAGACAGAGTTTTCTTGAGAGTGCGACCGCATAAGAGTCCAATCCATTACGGAAAGGGTTCTAAGCTCGCACCTCGCTTTGTAGGACCTTTTGAGATTCTTGAGAGGATAGGCCCAGTTGCCTACCATTTAGCATTGCCACCTAGCCTATCATGCCTCCACGATGTGTTTCATGTTTCAGTTTTGAGAAAATATATCTATGATGAGTCTCACATTTTAGATTGGGATGCCTTGCAGGTGGAGTCGGACGGGCAGCTAGCTTTGGAGCCCATTCGCATTTTGGCACGCCAGACATTGGCCCTTCGAGGTCGAGAGCTGGACCAGGTTAGGGTCTAGTGGGATTGTTATGATGAGGTTATGGCTTCATGGGAGGACGCAACACGTATGAGATCAGAGTACCCCCACCTCTTTGATGAACTCCAGGAGGAAGTTCATGCCTAGAGGGGGAGGATGTGAGGCCTCACCTTGACTCAGTCAGACATTCAGAGGATTTTATATTTAGACTATTATGGATACTTTATTTTGATGCATTTTTGAGACTTAGAACTTACATGATTTCAGGATTTGGATAACATTGCTATGATTTGATGATTTTACTTATATGCTTAATGAGATAGAACACTACATGATTGCTAGATAAGATGATATTGCAATGATAGATGTCGTTATTTAATTTGCAGGACTTTACTATGATAATAGAACTACGATTTATGGTTAAGTTTATGTGAATTGGGATGAAATTGTTTATGAGAATTTTGCTTGATAAAAGATGTATTTAATCTGTGCAGATGAAAATTTTATGCAAGTGATGATGTGTATTGTTATACTTTTGAATTATATTATATATGGATATTTGGAAGTACTAATGTGTGAATTGAGATGCGCAGGAAATTTACCATGTGACCATGGAAATTACGGAGAACCAAACCTAGACTTATGTATGTTCGTAAGCCAGGGGTTTGTCTATTTGGAGAGACAAAACCCCGTTTGTGTTGTATCTTATTCGTAACAGTATATGCTGCATGAGTGTTAAGTGTTATTTAAATTTAATGTGTAAAAACCACAAGAGACAATTCCATGTTTTGATTTGTAAAAGTGTTTTATTTGTGTCACTTGACACATGCGTGGATTTAAATTTAAATGTTTTATTTTGTCTCTTGGTGGGAAAGTGTTTAATTATAGTTTTTCTTAAATAAAATAATGTGTTGTCATAAATACTTTGGGAATATAATATTTGGGGTGGTCAACATATGTTTGACCCGAAAATAAACTTCAGAGGGGTTTAAAATGGGTTAAATGAACACCTAGGGGTAGTTTAATAGGGTTTCCTAAAGCCCATAAGGTATACCTAGGGGTTAGGGGTAATTTTAGGCAAGTTTCTACTTTTTAATGATCTTTTTAACGCTTTAAAAATTGGCTTTTTTGAGTTGTGCGAAAATTGAAATTAAAAGTTTAATCTAGTTGAGATTTTTCCTTTTGGAATGAGAGTCTTTTTGCATTCTGCTTTTCTTTTCTTTTTGGTTTTTAGAAACTTGTGAGAACTCAGAGAATGAGCTTCTTAAGCAAGATTTTTGAGATTTGGAGGGTAATCACCCACTCTCCATTTTTGGAGACAAGAGAAATTTTGAAAAGAAAATAATAGTTTGGAATTAAAAAAAATTGACTAAGGGTAGAAGGAAAAAGATTCGTGGATTGGGAAGCTCTTCCTCAAATTTCAAAACTACCATTGGGCAGATTAAGGTTGGTTTGATCATTCCTTAAAATGGTTATTTTCTTACATGTGTTTGAGTGTATGAATGGTGAAAGAAATCTGTGTTTTTGTGTATGTCTTGTTTTAGAATTTCATTTGAAAATCCTTCATTATGCTTGTTGTGTTTTGGGAGTTTTCTCAAGACCTCTTACTCTTGGGAGAGAAGAGGATCTTGTGGGTGGTAGCAGTGACAATCCTCGAGTGAGAGACTCTCGTCTGAGAGCGATCACAAGGGATCTTTGTGTGACCCTTGCTGCATGGCCTGTTTGTGCAATGGGGGTCATAAGGAGGGATATAAGGCTAGAACGCCTTTGGGGGGCATAAGGAATAAGGGGTTGTGATTCTTGATGTATTTATTGTGCCATGAGGTGGCTACTTGTTTTCCATACTTGCAGTTCTCCTCAGGGTATTGGTCCACTACCACCCTTGAAAAGATCACCACCAAGGTGTGGTGCTGTGAAGCCAGGTTGGGAGTGTGTCTGAATATCTGTATGTATTTTGCCTTCCATGTGTTTGCCTATTTGTTACCCATCTTGGTATTGGTTCTCCGAGCTTGGGGGTGGCTACCAGTTAGCCTAGGCTGGGAGGTGAGCACTCCATGGTCATATTATGTTTTGTTATGCAGGAAGGTTAGGAGAAGAGAATAGGAACAATGATAAGATGCAGAAGATTATTGTTGAAGATACTTAAATCCATTTGCAAATATTTGATTAAATTTGATACAGAAGTATACCCTCATTCATAGAAATGAGAGGCAAGTTGTAATTCTTGAAAATAGACTTGAGATTAATTGTTGTAGCTAAACAAAGAAACATCCTGTAAAATTTGCAGAATATCTTAGAGTTGTAAAAAGCTTGTTCTATTTCTACTTCTGATTTTTAGAAAAAGAAAAGCCACTTTGAGTTGCATGCAAAAGCTACTTTTGTAATATGGAGAAATTAGTTTTCAAATAAATTTTATCTATATTCTACTTGTTGAAAAATATGAGTTATTTTGCTGAAAGACCTTAAGTATTTTTAAAAAAAGGGTGTTTAAGTAATTGTTTTATTAGTTGAAAAAAAAAATCAATGAATGTTTTTATTCAGAATAGTATGATGTTTTTTACAAAAAAATAATATTTTTCTTAAGTTCGGAAGAAGAAATAAAAAAATATGTTTATTTCCGATGTATTATGGTCTAAAGCGTAGCTGTAGGTATACTTCATTCTTTATTGGCAACAAAAAAAAAAAGTAAAGAGAACCTAAGCTTAATTTTCCAATCAAATAATATATATATATGTAATTTTCCTTTGTATTTTGTTTTTAAAAATTTTTTTGCATATAAACATATTGAGATATATATATATATATATATATTTATAAAAAAAAAAAAAACCTTACAAAAAAAATTAAATTTAAATTAATTTTTAAAACAAAAAAAGAAGAAGGGTTTTATGGGGCTGCGCAGGTATCGTCCGCGTCCCACCGTGTGAACACACAATGGGCGGCGCTGGTACGCCGCCACTGTGTGGGCACACAGTGGGAGGCGTCGAACACCACCACTGTGTGGCCACACAGTGGTGCGGCGCCCAGCGCCACCACTATGTGGGTACATAGTGGGCGGCGCCCAGCGGTCCACTGTGTCACCGCACAGTGGGCGGCGCTGGGTTCGCCTCTGCCTCCCTCGCTCGACCCGCCTTGCAATGTAAACGCCGCCGACCCTGCATAACATTCAATGCGGCCATGGACATTCGGCCCTATGAGTTTATGGTATAAAAAAAAATTAAACCCTAACCCGGGTAGGGTTAGGGTAAGTGGATAAAATAATATGTTAAACTTAATTGATTAGATGCTAGTTTATATAAAAAAAGAAAATCCCTAGATTAGGGTTAGAAGGCATTTTGACTATTATAATGGAAAGTTATTAATATAAATATATATATATATATTTTTTCTTGGAGTATGTATTTAAAAGAGTTTTTGGACCATTTAAAATACTTTTATATGATTTACTAATAGGAAGAAAAAAAAAATATGTATATAAATTTAAATATAAAGCCTAGTCCTATAATTTTTAAATGTATTTAGGGTAATAAATACTTAATTATGCCCTAGTTATTTTATTTGGGCATTAAATTTTAAAATGGATTATAAAAGGAGAATTTTAAACACTTTCCATTTGAGGTTAGAAGGGATAAATTTTAATTGGCATTCTAAAGTCGAGTAATAGCTACTCGTAATTAATTTTACCCTTGTGGATTTAATTATCCAAATTAAATGTCACTGAAAATGATTATTATTATTTTCTAAATAAAAATGGATGTTTAGACTATATAGTCGTATTGGAGATTGAATTAATCTCCCCCCCCCTAGATCTTTAACGTGATTGATTTAATAAAATTTAATGGCTAGGTATCTCGTGAAGATAAAATTAAACCAGTTATATTTCCGCAAATAAGATTAGCAATAATCGATGCTTGGTTCATTTCAGAATTAGCTCGAATATAGATATGACAAATACATTAACGCTTGTCGTGTGAGCGAACTTGTTAATTAAATAGTATTTAAAAAAAAAAAATCGTTCCGTTTTTGCCCTAAATTTTGGGCATGACATCAAGGTTGTCAGGGTCATAGTTGTAGTTTAGATGAGAGAATTGATGTCAAATATCGACAACCACCATAAAGGAGCAATCAAAATGCATGCACCATGCACAACAATAAAAAAAAGAATACATGGAAGACAATATACAATCAAACTATAGAGGAGGAAGATGAAGATGAAGAAATAGTAAGAGAAGAGGTGATGGAAGTTATTTCAATTGTGGGAAAGTAGGCCATTATGTCTTGAAATGTTGGGGAGAGAAAAAGAAGTGTGCATTTCACAAATAAGATTCCCATGATATTGACAATTGTGATAATTCTAGACAATTATTTCAAAATGATAACAAACCATCTCAGAGAAATGAATTGTAAAGAGGAGAAAGACTGATAAGGAGGTTACCCTCACAAGGAATAAGGGGTCACCATAGAGTGGATGTCTAGACCCGATGCGTCTATCGAAGAACATTATGGAGAGGAGTTAATAGTAGAAAAATGATAAAGAAGAAATCCATAAATAAGAAGAAGGCCAATGTTCTAACTACACTTGGAACAAATACCAATAAGCATAAACATAAGGAGATTATGGAATATGAGAAGTATAGCTCAAAAGAAGAAGAAGAAGAATAACTAGAATAATTTCGACCCATCAAGAACCAACATGAAAAGCTTGTTGAGCAACCTAAACAATACACTATACAATAATGACAAGATAAGGTGACATTATTTATAGAAGAGGAACTTAAGATGTTGAGTGATCTAGCATGTTTTGCATGACATATGACTTGGTTATTAAATTTAAAAAATGGGGTAAATGTTGGAATAAGCAGAAACAAGTAAATCAATTATTAGAAGACCAGAATTGGAAGAATGTTCCCTTTTTGATAAATGTGCATCTTAATTATTAAAAAGTGAATTATGTAAAGGTTGAACTCAAAAGCAGATTTGAACAATTTTCCAACAACCACATGGAAAGAACTAAGAAAACCTAAACTAGTGAAAACTCAAATGAATATAAGTTTGGGAGATGGTTTTGGAATAAAGACACTTGATACATGGAAAAATGTAGAAGTTAATGTTAATTAAAGGCATAAAGTAGTTTTCCGATTTTGAGGTTATTGAAATGAAGGAACCTTTCAATAATTTTAGAGTTTTGCTTGGTCTAAGATGGTTTGTTAGTTGAAATGACATCGTTGACTCTTGGAAGGAGAAAATATCCTAATAGTGCTAGAGAAATTGAACTAGATAGTGAGAATGGTAGTATTGATAATGATGAGGCCCTTGAGGCTTGGACAAAAAAGTGAACCAGTGCTAACATCATAGAGATTTTATGGATTCCAAAGAGAATTTGTAATGCAACATAAAACATCTAAACCTTGGAAAATTGGAACAAGACATCTTAGAACAATGGATAATAACCAAAAAAAATTAAAATCCCATATCTTACAAGTTAAAAACAAATGCAAAATCATTAAGCAAACACAAATAGGATCTTGGAGATTCTGGATAAGTTATAAAATGGCTACAAGGGTACTAATAATAATAATAGGTTCATTTTCTCAACAAAAAAATATAAGGAAACTATTTTGAAGGGAAACTAGAAGCATAAGTGATAAAGACCTAATATTAGTTGTAAATCCTAAGCTTATCCAACTTGGAATTGAGAAAAATTATGTCAAACACCATCTGATGTAAGCATGTTCACATGTAAATAGTTGTAGTATAGTGTATTATAAAGTAGGTAGGCAGAAATAAAGGTCAAAAAACTAGGTGTAGAAAAGTTGACAAGCAAAAAATGATGGGAAAATACTAACAATGACTATAGTAATAAATGAACCCATTCTAGAAAAGTCTATAAGAACTCCTTTGCCTATCTTCACACTCACTTTCTCACTTTCAATTCACTTGTTCTATAATGATAACTTTTCTCCCATAAATTTATCTTTTTGTTCAAAACCCTAGATACTTCCCCCTAACCTCTAACTATGAACCTATTACCATGATTGCTCTTATCTTTGTAGCTACTCCAGAGAAGCCCTAACCAAAATAAAAGCTATTTTTTTCCTACAAGGCAATGGCCACAGATTCAATGGGTGCATTCTCAAGAGTTCTAGTTGATGTGATATACATAGAAGATGTAATAAAATACATGAACTTACCTATGGAGGAGCTACACATAATCTTGTTGCAATTGGGGTATTAACTTCTATGCACCTGAGTATGCCTAATCTAGAGATAAGATTATTGATGTATGCAAGGAATTCCCAAATTTCACAATGGAAAATGAATATGTCTCATTGGTACTAAGTTTACTATACAACGAATACTTGTATTTGGACAAAGCTCATCGCATCACCAAGGAGGCCATTTAGGTCATAACTAGATTTCTCACACATGGAGTGATTCTACCAATGAAGGGCATAAAAAAAACATAATTCATAAACCTAATTAGAGAAACCTTTTATGAGAGGAGCTTATATGTTAATAACATCACAAACTCGATGGTGTTATATGAAACAAAAGCGATAACTTATAGAGTCTATTTCCCCAACTAGGAATGGTCCAAAGTTGTTGTTGCAATATACATGGCATATCAAATGTTTGTTGAAGGTAAATAATTTGATCTATGCAAAGTTCTCATAATGAAATTACTAGAAAATGTAGCCCATATGAAGATAATTGGATATAATTTTTGGTATGACACCCTACTAATTTGTCTTAGTTTTTTTTTGTTACCCAGGGTATGCCTAATTCTTGCGATCCCAGCCCAATGTTTCCACTTAAGGGCGAGCCAAGGGGGATGACTAATCCTTGGGGGGGGGGAGGAGGTGAATCCACAACCCACAAGTAGTCCCCCCTCTTAAACCTAGGAATAGAGTTGAACCCAAGATCAATGGGGAGCAAACCCACCGCCCAAGCTAACTCACCTACTCGTTTGGGCTAATTTGCCTTACTCTTTTATTTTATGAATGAATTAATTCCATTTGGTGGAAATATTTGGGACATGAACAATTGGTAGTTTCCCAAGTACAATATTATGTTAAAAAATTTCTGGACCCCAATACCTACACACAAGTATTTTCCAGACACTTTAAATATTTTCAAAAGAAGATGTAGGATTGGTGGATAATTTTGAATGTTGTGGTCCAAAAATATCTGGACACTATTGCATTTTGTGTAGATGAAGATTTTACAAGAATGGATGCAGTAGAGCCTTAGACCTCATGGATACCCCCACTTCCCTAAGAGGTATCATATGAAGAAATATATTCTTATACAATAAGGATGTTGAGTTTACCTAAGGTCTCTGTTAGGACCTAGAGGCAACTGAGAGGGGGGGGGGGTGAATTAGTTGTCTTATAATTTCAACCCAAATATAACTTAATCAAACTTGATACATAATACCAGTAAACCAAACTTAATGTCATTTAATAGATTAACAATTAATATCAATACCGATGAAACTTAATACATGAAACAGAAAGAGAAACAACATCGACAACACATAACACATAGATTTGTACGTGGAAACCCTATAGGGGTAAAAACCATGGTGGGAAACCTTACCCACAATCAGATGATACTACTATAGATAGTATGTGTGTACAAATGGGGTCTGCACATGTAGAAAGGCCAACCAGCTAGAGCTCACTACTGAATCACAAAATAGAAGTCACACTAACTACAATTGGATGATTAAATTCAATGATAATGTACTGCTCAAAGTAGCATCTCCAATGTTGGATTCAGTATCGGTTAAGCTCTGATTATCTCCTTCTCTATGGTCTGCTCATATGATCTTCAATATTCACCAATACCATGTTACAATACCATAACCATATACCTTCTATTTATTCTCTCACTTCCATCATCTCACAAATGAGATCTTACGTATATACCAAAACCTAAGACCAAATGTGTAGGTCAGCTCACTAAGAATATTACAATAAAATCAATTACAACAAGTAAGTCGAGATACGATGCATCATGTCAACTCAACAACAATACCAATTGATTAAACCATCTCCATAACATGTCGTGCTGATCTAGAATAGATAACGCATGTCGGTCGATAACCTAGACCAATTTGCCGGTAACAACAAATATGTCAACCCGATTAGACCAATAAAAAAATCACCAAAACCAAGTGTTCAAACCATGTCTTAAACATAACCAAGTGATCTCCAGATGATAACAAGCCATCCTCAGTGCTGGTGAACAATATAACTTTTCGGTGAACCAAATATCGGCGACTGTGCACAAGTCATTGAACTTGTCGATGAATATAACCAAAGATCTCTAGAAGGATAAGTGTTGATATCAATGACAAAATCAGTGCAACATATCCATAATACCAACAGTCCCCACACCAAAGAAGAACCTTATAAAATAATAGTATATACTATTAAACTAGCCAAATAGAAGTTTGCATAACACATCAAAAATGATAAAGAGAAGTTGTGCAAAAAATGGGGGATACCTCCAAAGGAGTCAAAGGAGGAGGAAGGGACAAAGGAACAAAAGGAGGAGACTAGGCATACCCTGAGAAGAAGGTATGAGAGATTGTACACAACCCCTACAACATTTATACAAAATGAGAGTAGTTGTCCAATAACCAAAGAGAAAATCCCAAGCACAAAGGGAGGTATAATTGGAGACAAACACTAATAAGGAGATAGAAATAATTCAAGAAGAGGCTATCAAATTAGCAAAAATATCAAGACCAAAAGCTAACCCCTTTTGAGATGAGGACCACTTGTATAGTTCCCATTACCAAGAAAGGATTTTTGTAAAGATACTACATAATTATTCTATGATGACTCCCCTAACAAGTAGACTACAAAGAAAGCATTGATCAGATACATGTTGAAAAATAAAATTACATTGGAAGATTTAATGAGGTAGCTTATAGACCCCCTTGTTGTTGCGCTGAAGATCTTGAGGGAAAAATAAATTGCAAAATAAGAGAAATCACAGGATTTGTCTATCTAGACAAGGCCTAGATATCACACCTCCACAAAACCAAGAGGTCAAGGAAATATAGAAAAAGGAGCTCTAGACAAATCATAGAATAGATAGGCTTATGTTGGAGAAATAAAAAGCCATCCAACATTCAAAGTGGAAATTATGGAGACAACAACAAAATCTTACAATTAAATACATAAGGAGGAAGTAAAATATCAAGAAGCTTCATCAGAACAACCTTCCCAGTCTCCTGGGACTGATACACCTTCCACCTCTATGACCTATATAATGTGGCATATCAAAGACTTCTTGTCCAAACAACAACATATCCAACTGGTGGCATCCTCACAATTGCTTCAGTTACCATTGGTAGGAACTCAAGTAGGTACAGGAAGCATATCTCCCTTGTAGAAGTTACAATTAGGGGAAAATTTTCACTAGATAGCCTAGGATGAGGTTCTTAAACAACATGTGCAACATTTAAAGTAGATCAAGGAAGCAATGAAAAAGATATAGGGAAAATTCCCTCACCTCAAAGGTGACCCATCATAACTAGCTCTAGTGCAACCAAGGACATTGATAGATGTGATACTTCATGAATCCACCTTACACAAGGATATCATTAGACAACATGTTACAACATAACTCCAAAAGACTAGAATGGGTGAGGAAAGGAGAAGGTGTGTCACAACTCGCTCTACATTGCAAACTCACATCAATACGACAAAGAGTATAGAAGGAGAAATAAATTAGTTATTTTAGTATTGCTTGCAGTGGCCAACCATTGTGGCTCCAATCAAGGCTCATATGGACAACCTGGAACTTATGATTATTCAAATATCATAAAATTATGATGCCATGAAATATATGGATGGATCTAGGAGAAAGTAGGAATTGAAGACCTCCATGATTAATATTAGTAGGTACACGACAAAATAGACAAAACCTAAAAAATGTTCCACTAGTTAAGAGAATTTTTTAATCTTAGACTAGCCCACATTACCAATATACTACAGAAAGATCAACATTTTTTCACAAAACATTCAGACACTGATTACACTTTCAAAAAATGAAAAGAAAATCATACAACTACAGATTTGCATCAATCAACTTTATTTTATGAAGAAACAATGAGATGACAATTTTAATTCTCTTTAGGACATCTACAAGGACATCCTTCTATTGAATCCAACTTGACTTGAGGATAAGTTAGTGTTTTTAAGAGGGGATTATGTTGGCAAGAAAACAAACACATATACAAATCCAAAAAACTTGCAACATTTTACCAGATTATGTCTTCAAAAGATGAGCTTTAAAATATAGGAAGTATACTAGGGATACTACCTAAGGGTCGCCTCTCATATGTTATCGAATATATATTGTAAGATCCATTCACTAGTAGATGGGTGAATATATATTGATGAAAAATAGAGAAGATATAGATGGAGAATGATATGTAAAAGATTATATATATAAATATAAGCAGTTATAAGGATATGTAATACAAAACAATCAAATATGAATAAATATAAATACTTTTGAAGTCTCATATGTGTATGATTTATATGTTTTGATTCTGATTAACAACTAACCTTATGTTTGGATACAATTTCTTATTGCCTTAATAGGGCTAAGTTCAGGGTTAAGGACTACAACACCAAAAATCCTTAACATACAAAACTTAGTTCTACAACCGGCATTAGATTTCTTACTAACATAGGGGAAGTTCCTATAATACTATTAAAGATATATAATGTGTACTAAAATTAATTATTTTGTGGGATCTCATCATCAAAAAATATGATCAATAGAATGCATACGAGTAGAAATATTTATCTCTATAATATATTGTAACCACAAAAGTATTTGCATGTAATGATGCATCAGAATCAACATAACAATTATCCATGATATCTATATCAATATGGGTACAACCCATAGAAATATTTGATCCTATTCATAAGATGCATTTATTTATTAGAATGATCAAGAAAGGGATTAATCTAGATCCCGATTTTTTATTAGATTGAGAAACTAAATAATTTAAACCTTTATTATATAAGCACATAATATTATCAATAAATATTATACTTTATGTTTCAATTTCATGCAGCCTTTGTTAGGTCTCGGAGACAACTGAGAGGGGGAGGGGTGAATCAGTTGTCTCAAATATTAAACCAAAAACAACTTAATCAAATTATTGCTTAATACCGGTGAAACAGTCAGCTATACCGGTGGACAGATTTAATAGATAAATACAATACCGGTAAAGATTAATGCATGAGACTAAAAGACAAAATCATCCACAACACATAACACCAATGTTTGTATGTGGAAACCCTGTAAGGGGAAAAACCACAGTGGGAAACCTTACCCACAATCAGATGATACTACTATAGATAGTAAGTGTAGATAAATGGGTATGCACATGCAAAAAGGCCAAGCGCCTAGAGCTCACTACTCAATCACAAATGGGAGTCACACTGACTACAGTTGGATGGTTAAATCCAATAAAAATGTACTGCACAAAATAGCATCTTCATATGCTGGATTCAGTACCAGTGTAGTTCTAATATGCTTTCACAAAAACCTAGCTTCACCTTCAAATGATGTTTGCATGTATAGCTCTGCTAAATCTCGCATATACCTTTACACAAATCCTTTTTCACACTCCACCATTGATCTTACAATTAAGACCTTACATTTATACCATAACCTAAGACCAATTTTAGTATGTCAACTCTACAAGATATTACAATAAAATTATTTTATAAATAATACAATATCCGATGCAATAACCGATGCAACATGTTGGCTTAATGCATTTACAACAATAATTAATCGTCTCCATAGCATGTCATGCTGATCTGGAAAATATAAACCTGTCGGTGTAACCCTGGGCCTATTTGCCAGTAACAACAAATATGCAAATATGAATATGCCAATAAACAATTCTCCAAGATAAGATGTCCAAACAATGTCTTCGACATTACCAAGTGTTTTCCAAGTCATTCCAAGTGCCGGTGATCATTATTTTCTACCGGTGTACCATATACCGGTGACTGTGCAAAAGTCACTTGTTTGCCGGTGAATGTTGCTGGATCTCCAAAGTACTAGAGTTTTAGTAGGTGTTGACATCAATGAAAAAACCATACCAAAATACCAACAACCTTGAGTATTATGTCCATTAAATCTACAAAAATATAAATTGAATGATCATTGTAATTATTGGGTAGTGTTGTCATGGGGATTTGCACCTGATGCAACGTTTTAAAACTCTGTAATTTTGTGAAACATGGGACTACTCTCAGGCTATGCGTATCCTATGGCAAGAGTATACCTCCAGATTATAGGCCAACTTCCTTTTTGATCACCTAAAAATAACTGAAAATCCGACTTGGGAAAAGGGAAAAGAAGGATATGCAAAAAAAATAAAAATTAACTATTGTTGCTAGGTGATACGCCAATGACCAAAAATTATTTGAATCTTCCTTTACATCTCACAAGATTGTTCAATAAATGAAACTATGAAATATCACAATTCTGTTATTCATACCTGCAAAAGTGATTCTCATGAAAGGCTTTGACTTTCTGATGTTTACAAAAAGCAGAAACAATGATGTTCTCAAAATTTTGATCTAAAAGAATGAAAACATTTGCACAAACCTACAATATGTCATGATATTATTTGCATTCAACATTGAAGGAATCTAATAAAAATAAAGGATAACACAATATTCTATTATAAAACTCACAATCAATACTTGGAACAAAGAATGATGGAGAAGGAAAACCAACTTCTTTATTGATAACTAGGAGGTATCTCCATTATAAATCTAAATAAACTCACAAAATATGAGCTACAAAGTATGAACATCTGTTGCCACAATAGGTACAAACTAATAACTAGAGAAAAAAGAGTGAAGAAGAGATACTTATACAAAAAGGCCTCCAAAAATTCAAATTTGAATTTTGGCTCCTAAACAAGATGTGTTGTCATCTGTCCTCCAAATTAGGCATCTAAATGAAAGAAAACTCCTCAAAACTGCATCAAAAGTTGTCAATTTGAAAACAAACTCATGGGGTCGAATGCAACTGAAAATCCCATCAAAATAGGGATGTAACTAAGAGAATCAAGTAGTTAGTCCCCTCAAAACTCTCCTTGACTGAAACTCCACCCACTTGGACTCTCTAACTGAAGTCAAGCTCACAATTAGGTACCCAATAACCTTAATTTGTGCCACATGTTTGCAAATCATCTCAGTTATCTCCTAGACTCAAGCGAGAACTCCAAAGGCAACCAAGTCTTTACTTTGACTTATGCCTTTGAAGAATACTTTTCTTATACTTTGCATTTCAAAAAATATCATTTATCTGAAATGATTTATAACATAACTCAATTAAAGATTTACTATTTTAATATAATTTAAATGCAAAAGAGTTTTCATAAAAACCCTTAAAAGGCTTACTAGACCTAGAAAGATATAAGTGTTATAAAACACTTAAAAGATTTACAAAAAGGAAAAAGAGTCCATGACATAAAGATGAAAAAAATCTTTTATTTTAAAAAGAAAAAGCAAAAAACTTTTTCTCTATCGGGTCTCTTTAGGGTTTCAACCCTAAAACAAAAGAAAAGATAAAAAAAAATTACATCTTTTTCATCATTTGTTGTTTGGGATTCTTTGGGCATCGTCATGTTGTAGCTTAGGGTTTTGAATCTTGAAGGCATTCCTCAGCTACTATTTTGATAATTTACAGGAGATACTTGCAGGAAAAATGTAAGGTAAGCTTGCTTCTTGTGGAGTTATGGTCTTTTGTTTGATTTTCTAGAGATCCTTTTAGGGAAGATACTGGTAAGTTCGCCATGTTATATTTCCGCTTTGTGAGTACTGATGGCCACCCATTCACTATTCTTAACTACTATTATGAATCTTTTTTGGATATGTTTAATGCCTTCCTTTATGATTGCTACTATACCATTTATGGGGACTGTGAATATGTCTTTTGACTGAGATATTTTCCTTCCTTGATGCACTGTTCTTATCTCAGACTATATCTTTCCTTTCATTGGTTCTTTTCCTTTGTTGTTGAATAAGGGTGTTGTCTCATTTGCCTTCATAGATTGTTATTCTTGAAGACTGCTACTACCACTGACTGTAGCTATTGTGTTGTATATTGCATGGATGACTGAAGTACTAATAACATTGTCTCATTCTAAAAGATAGTTGTGTTTATGATTAATTTTCGTATGAGCTCACTGTTACTGCTCCTTGAACCATGACTGTGATATGGTCATTCTTCAATACCATTGTTAATTATTTCTTGGTTAATGAATGCACTCTTGGCTATCACAGGTCCTTCATTTCTATTTTAGTTGTGAAGAGCCTTATGGACTATCACCCTTAGGGCTGCTTGTGATATAAACTGGGACTGAGCCTTTTGATGGAGACTTATTTCACTATTAACAACCCATTATCTGACATCAATTATGCCCATAGATTAGATTATCTTTGAAAATATAACAATAATCACTTGGTTACTACATGACTTTGAAGAGTCAAGCTTCCTCATAGTTTTCAGATACCATTTGATTTTCTATTATGGGTGAAGAGGATAAAATCGTGCAAGGTGAGATTAGATGGTTAAAAATCCAAAGAAACATTCAAAATGCAAACAAAACTATTTTATACCTTGCAAGCTATCATCTCCCTCGGATTGAGATTGGTGAAATGAATGCGCCCCTTGATGATGCTCCACTTGATATGATCCTTTGAGTGATTTGAATGTGGTTGGCTCTACAATATTGTGCACAAATAGAATATGATGGATGGATGAGAGAAGATGGATTAAGGATCAAAATGATGGAATGGATAAGTATGGATGAGTGCTAATTTTGGATGGTAAGGGTATAAGGATGATTTCTTGGGCAAAAACTAGCAGCATGGATTTAATAAACTTGGAGATGAGATATGAGGGGATGGAGTCCTCAATTTATAAGAAGAGAGGAGGATAAATGGAGGGATAGGATTGACCCAAGATGGAGGGTTAGGATTCCTTGTGAGCCCACACAAGGCCCAATAGGAGGTGACAAGACAAGTGTGGAAACCAAGAGATATGTCTTAAAGGCATTTCGTGTCTCCACACTCATCAAGGTTCATTCGGAAGACTTCCCAATGTGCCTAGGGAAGAACAACAAATAAGATATTCCTTGAGGGATAGAGATGAAGAATTAAAAATTCTTCAAAAAGGATGTTCATGGGGATTGGAGGAATAAGGAGGAATTAAAAATTTCTTGGAGGATGAGATGCCTAGAGGAATAAGAGATTTTGAAAATCTCACATTCATCTAGGAAAAGAGCATTTAAGGAGGGTGGTTGGATGGAAGGGATAAGAAGTTGACTTTTTGGATAATCATGATGATTAGCCACCACCAATTGATTAGGAGAGGGATTAGAAGAATGATTAGGTAGGATTAGGGTATATAAGATTTGTAGGAGGATTTGACTAGGAGAGAGAATGAGTGAAGGGAATTAAAAATTAGAAGAATAATGCTAAGTGAGTTTAGGGAGTTTCTAGAAGAATTCATTAGGTTAATGATGGATTAGGAAAAAGGTGATTTCTAAGAATCACCTAGGTTAACTAATTAATTAGTTAAGAGGAGGAATTTGAGGATACTTGATATTAAAGAATTTTAGAAGAATAAAAGTGGATTGATTTATTAAATAAATCAATCAATAGACTATAGTGACAATATTAATTATAATTAGTTAATATTGAGGAGGAATTAAAAATTGGCACAATTAATAAATTAATTGTCAGGAACTTAAAATAATTAAAATAGTTATTTTGAAGTGTCAACATTTTGTCCCTCTTTTACGTAGCGACAAATTTGGCGATGGGTAAAAGGTAGAAGAAAAAGAAATAGATGCCCCAACATAAAGTGTGGGAGGTGTGTGCCCGCTCGATAATTTTGTCGAAAAAATATTGATGAAAAAATTATTGAAATGAAGAAGAAAGAATTTGAGTGGAGGAGATAAGTGAAAGAGAAGGAGGGAGCAAATGTATAAAAAATATAAGAGAAAATAGAAGAAGAGAGACTGCAGAGGGAATGGGCCCTCAAGGGGGGTCCATATAAGCCACAAAGGGCCCAATGAGGAGCCATTGTTACACACAAGCCTTGGAGCCAATCAGAGCCTAGAAGGAGAGAAGGAGAGATGGATTGCATTCCCATACGTGAGCATCACGCCGAGAGGATACAACAATATGACAGACCCACCAGCTATAGACCACCGGTATGGAGGACTATCCTCCTTTTTGGTTTTTTAGGTTTAGGGTAGAATTAAGGCTTACTTTAGGGCCAAGATTAGGTGAGGCACATGCGTTGATCATCGTTTCAGCATGGGTGCCTATGGGGTAGCACAAGTGGTAGCGAGTAGCATGAGCACTCGTAGGTAATAGACAGGTAGAAAGGGTTTTTTGGTAGGGAAACTGGTGTTTAGCATGGGTGGCCACACATTTGCACGGGTGCTGAAGGTGTTGCACGGGCACTTGCACTTTTGCACGGGCACTTGCATTGAAGGAATTTTGAGGTAGGGGTGAGGGATAGGCTAGGGTTTCTATTAGCACGTGCACCTGCAGAATGGCGCATGCACCACAGTTTTGGCACAAGCACAAAGTAAATCAGTGCGTGCACTGGGGAAAGAAGTTAGAAATAGGTTTAGAATTTTTGGGATTGGTTGAGGGTATGGCTGTGCCCAGAGGGTAGAATAGGATTAGAGTACATGGAAATAATGAATTGGTTTGTTGGACGCAGGCTAAGTTGGGGACTTGGCTTCGAGGGAGTATTGGCCCACTACCATGAGTTTATATCAAGAGTTGCGACCAAATGAGTTAGAGGTCTTAGCTTCTCTAGGGTTGCATTTTGTGGGCAGGTGGCCGAGGATACGATCTCATACTGTGATGATGACAACATTAGTTGAGAGGTGGGATAGTAGGTATAACACCTCCTATCTACCTATTGGCGAGGTGATAGTGACTCTTCTGGATGTATGGAGGATCTTGAAAATCCCTGTTCGTGGTGTCATTCCAGAGTATCATTTGGATATAGCAGATTTTTATCTTTGAGAGGTTTGCGAGTATGAAACCCTGTCGATGCTAGACAAGAGTAGGATGCACTTGGGTAGGGTGATGGGTATTCAACATATTCCTCGTGTGGTACTGGTGATTTTTGGATTTTTGAGCGGACGCATTATACTGGATCTTGGAGGGCATTTCGTATTCCTAGGGAGTGATGACATTGGCTCAATTATATGATGACATGCATCTGGTGCTATACAGGGAGTATGCTAGCTTGTGTGTGGGAGTGACTCTTCTCCATATCTGGGTGTGGGAGCATATTGCGGTTACTCGACCACTAGGTGTACAAGACAGGTGAGGCCATTGGCCATATGTAGATAGGTACAGGGGATTGCTGCATTACACTCATATAGGGTCCGTATGGTTTTGGCACCAGATTCTTGATGAGCTTATGCAGTTTACATGGCGGCCATTTTTGGGGTGTGAGATATGGAGGGGGGATTGGCAGCTACACTAGGGTGGAGTGGACATGTGGATATTCAGTAGGTTGGTATATATTATGGAGTATTATTCACCCTATAGAGTGGCGAGACATCTTGGGCAGCTTCTGGACATAGTGTGGGACATCCCATTATATCCTTGGATTACATGAGAGGTCAGATTTTGGGGCCTGACACTGAGTCCATTGGAGGGCCAGACTAGTTTTTAGACAGTGTTTGATTTGGTCTGGGATGAGCGGATGGGGGCAGGTGAGGACCCAAGGATGATAGGGGGATACAAGAGTTGGTGGGAGGGGCATTTTCTAGTACATCTTACCATTCCCAAGGTTTTGGAGGAGGATGAGCTATAGCCGGTCGTAGATCAGGTAGTTGGTGGGGAGGATGATGGGCCACATGAGAGAGTTGTGGTTGGTGTAGGGCGTGGTGCTAGCAGACAACAAAGGAGGGTTAGGGTTGTATGGAGGAGAGATCTCAAGGAGGGAGAGGGAGAGGGAGGAGAAGTACCAATAGTAGAGGCCGTAAGGGGAGTGGTTGGTGGGGGAGAGGATGTTGTACCTATGGATATTCTTGAGGCACAGGTGGAGGGGAGGGTAGGAGTATCACAGGCTGATTTTGATAGAGTGCAATAGGAGAGAGACACGACTCGGGCGAGGCTCCACTCCCTTGAGGGTGAGATACAGATAGAGAGATATGGGAGGGAGAGTCAGGAGGTAGAGGTGGAGTGGCTACAATGGGAGTTAACAGATTTGATGGAGAGCCTCCATATAGAGAGGACATAGGTGGATTATTTGAGGGAGGAGAGGGAGGAGTCCGAGTGAATGTTAGAGGAGGAACAGATAGGGATGGCTATAGAGGCCCTAGGAGATGTTCTCCATCGAGAGGATGATGAGCTAGAGGAGATATGAGGTAGAGTGTAGAGGGCAGAGGTAGATGTGATACGACTGCGGGTGGAGAGGGATGCGGCCCATCAGGTGTTGGTTCGTGTAGGGCTTAGGAAGATGTACTCTGATATGATGCAGTAGCGAGATAGGGTAGAGAGGGTAGTTCGGGAGGCAAGGTACTACAGGGTACTATACCACATAGCAGTACCTGTGACACAGCGAGCAACTTCGTACACTGAGAATGTGCGATCCCACATGACACATAGTCAGTGGCCCACACAGAGCCAACATATAGGTGGATCGATGGGTTTTAGGCCGCTGAGAGGAGTGGGAGCAGGAGGATTAGGTGGAGGAGATGCAAAGGAGGGGGGTGGAGAGATAGGAGGGGAGAACTAGCTTCATTTTGGCTAGTGTATCATATTTTGACCCTTTGGGGTGATCATTGTATTATGACAAACATATTCATCTTTTTGAGCTTATATGCATATATATGATTTGTGGTGGTGGATGACGTGTGCACTTTATTGTGGTGAATTCTATTTATTTTCTTGTGATGTGATGTATGGATGGTGATTATGGATATGTTGTGCTGACCTATTTGTAATGTAGTATGGATGCTTATGATACCCTGCTGACATGTTTATGGATGCAGGATGAGTGATCATGGTTTTTTATGTGTATATATGTTGCATATGTAAATGTATAATGGATATGTAAATGTAAATGATTTATGATGAATGAATATTTAGCGTAGGTGCAATCTATATGAGGAATGAATGTAATGTCATTTATACAGATATTGCAATGTAAGTCACCAATGGTATGCAAATGATGTGATCTAAATGAATGAGTAATGTAATGTAATCTATGTGGATGAATTGATGTCATCTATTATAAATGGATAATGATGTATGAAATGAAATCTAAGTGCAACCTATGTTGTAAATGTTTATAAAAATGACAATCTAAATTAGTAGTGTAATGAAATGAATAAGTAATGCAACCTAAATTAAATCTATATGAGTAATGCCACCTACATAGATAAAGTGAATGAATAATGCAAAGGGGGAATATGCCAATAGTAATACAATGATCTTAGATAGAAAATAGAAGAATATGGAATAGAAGGCAAGGGTGGAAAATTGAGGACTCCATGGGATTATTAGATTAGGATTTGATGGAATGATGGTGGGAGTTATGCACAAAAAATGTGGAGAGCCAACCTAGTTTGATATTACCTTGGGTAACCTACACCACTGATTATAGGAATTAGGATGCCATGAGAAACCCAAGGTGTGGATTGACTTATAGTCAAACGATAATTCCTTACACACAGTTATGCAATTGTTGTGAAAAACTAATACAAAGTTGTGAGTACGTGCAAGGAAACCCTCAAAGACACCGATACATCTTGGAAATGAGAGGGTAAGTGTTGATAAACACTAGTACCGAGTCGCCGGTTTATACAAGAGAGATCCAAAATATGCCATGCTAAGAAAATATGGCCCAGTATGCACCTATTGTAAACATACCTGGATATGGAAAATCCGAGCAGTCATAGATAGATGTAGTCGTTGGGAAAAATATGTAAATCTAAATAAAAAATCCAAGAAATCAAACAAGTCATTCACTCATGACCAACTAACACCTCTTGCCAAGAGTAGGATTAGAGTGGAGGATTAAGTTTCCAGGTGAGGGAAGGATCCATCCCTTGGGCAAAGGACAGAGCGGGTAGACTTTTGGATTAGACAAGTGATTATATGGCCTTGAAGATTAACTTGTGGACTTAGGACCATTCACAAGACTTCATGAAGCTCACACAAAGGCACACAAGCTCAGTTTGATGGGACATTCTTTATTCATGATTTAGGCGAAGACTCAGCATCATACATGTGATTTATTCGAAGGTGGAAGGGGAGGAATGTTTCGATAGGCAGATTGGATAGTGAGGGTGATGGAGCACTGAACTGATAAACAATGGATCTAGTTTATTTACCTTGGTGTTTGCATGGAGGTTTTGACCAAGGTACATGCCCATAGCCACAAAGTGGTTTTCACTGATGGATGAATTTTTTTTTCTTTGACAATTAATGACTTTCTGAGGACTAGGCATAGAATACTTTTAGGTGCATGATATTCATTGGATTGTCCAGAGGATTTCCTTTAGGAGTAGCTAACTAATAGGACCCTGATCCATATTTTTCTATGATTACATATAGTCCAAGCCAATTAGGCTAGAAATTGCCTTTCTTTTCTCTTTCTTGAAGGTTTTTTTGATTCTCCATGAGGACAAGATCACCAATTTCAAATTTTTGGGTTCTGATCTTCTTGTGGTAACTCATGAAAAGATGATTTTGATATAACCGGAGATGGTTCAAGGTCTTGAGGCACCTTTCATCTAACAATTCTAGCTCTTGTAGTCGGGCAATTTTGTATTCTTCATCTCATAGGATATTTTGTAGTGATACCCTTAGAGAGGGGATCTCGATCTCAAGGGGGAGGATGATTTCAGAGTGAAAGACAAGGGAATAGGGGTGGCACCTTTGGGCATGCAGATGGAAGTGTGGTAGGCCCACAAAGCCGGATGGAGTTGGAGGTGCCAATCATGACCAACTTCATTGAATGTATTTTTGAGGATTTTGATTAGGGTTTTATTAGAAGCCTCAGCTTGACCATTACCTTGGGGGTAATATGGGGTGGAGAAGCAATGTTGGATGTCAAATTCTGGTAGAGTTCTTTGACATCCTAGTTTTTAAATTGTCTGCCATTTTCTATAAAGATAACTTTTGGGATGCCATATCGATAGATTAAGTAATTCAGGATGAATTTGGATATCTGCTTACAAGTGGTAAAAGTAAGAGGGATGGCCTCTACCTAGTTGGTGAAATACTTGGTAGCAGTGATAATGAAATTATGCCCGTTGTAAGAGGAAGGCTGGATTTTCCCAATGAGATTGAGCCCTCATTGTGAGAAGGGCCAGGGTGTAATAAACGAATGCAATTCTTGTAATGGCACATGGATCTTGTCGCCAGGTTGCTGGCAAGGGATGCATTTCTTCACATTATTATATGCATCTACTTGCATTTTAGGCCAGTAATATCATGTTCTCAAAATATTTTTAGCCAAGGTGAGCCCACTTGAGTGTGCCCCACAAATGCCTTTGTGTGCTTCACGTAGTGCCCATTTTGCCTCTTGTTTATCTAAACACCTTAGGAGGGAACCATCAGAATGCCTTCTGAATAGGGTGTCTCCAAGGATGGTGTAATGAGCACATATACGAATAAAGGTTTCTTGTCGGGTTTTTGTAAGGTGTGGGGGAATGGTGTTGTCTTTTAGGAAAGTGAAGGTTTCTTGGTAACAGGGGGACTCGAGACCAATGAGTACACACACCATTTTGTACTCTGGTAGATCGTATGCCGGTATGAATAGTTTCTTGATCAAGAACTCAAACTTATGACTATGTGATGGCATCTAAAGGAGGGAGCCAATGGTGGCCATTGCATCTGCAACCCTATTGTTTGTTCGTGGAACTTGATCAAAATTTATCATTGTGAAGTGTTGCTTAAGATCTTCAACCATGCTACGATAGGGGAGAAGTTTGTCATCTTTTTTTTGGTATTCATCATTGACTTATTTTATGACAAGTTGGGAATCACCATAGACTTGTAATTCCCTTATCTTCCACTGGATAGCCAAGTGTAATCTTGTAATGAGTGCCTCATATTCTGCAATGTTGTTGATACATGCAAAAGCTATCTTGTATGACTTTGGGATGCAATCTCCTTGAGGTGTGACCAGTACTATTCCTGCCCCCGATCCATTTTGGGTGCAAGAGCCATCAAAGTATAAATGGCATGTGGAGGATGTGTTGACAGTCATAATGAATTCATCTAGTACTTCTGTAAGAATAGGATGGTCACCTAGAAATGGAGCGTCAGCTAGCTGGTCTGCGATGAATTGTCCCTTGATTTCTTTTCTGTCTACATATTCAATGTCAAACTCACTTAACAACATGACCCATTTAGCAGATCTGCCAGTGAGGGCAACTTTTGACAAGAGATATTTAAGAGGGTCAATCTTAGCAATCAATTTTATTTTGTTGTTCAGCATATAGTGTTGTAGTCTCTGTGTACTAAATACCAATGCCAGGCATGCTCTTCCAATGGGGGTATAATTGAGTTCATACCCCACTAGTGTCTGACTGATGTAATATATGGCATGTTCTTTCCCTTGATCATTTGTTTGTGCTAATAATGCCCCCAATGCCACTGTGGTAGCACATATGTACAAAATAAAAGGTTTTCTAGGAGTAGGAGGCATAAGCACTGGAGGTGACGCCAGATATTCTTTGAGTTTTTCAAAGGCCTTTTGACACAAGCAGTCCCATTCAAATTTTGTGTCTTTGTGCAACAAGTGTGCAAATGGATGACATTTATCTGCAAGTTGTGAAATAAAACGTCTAATAGATTAGAGTTTCCCTTATAGGCTTTGCGATTGTCTGAGAGTCTTCGGTGGAGGCATTTCCACGATGGATTTCACCTTTGCAGGATCAACCTCGATGCCTCTGCGAGAAACAATGAAACCTGGGAGTTTTCCTGATGTGAAACCAAAAACACATTTCTTAGGATTGATGCGCAATTTGTATTTTTCCACTTTCAAAGATCTGCTTTAAGATAGGGATGTGCTCCTATATTGTCTTTGATTTGCCTAGAAGATCGTCCACATAGTCCTCCATAATTTTATGCAAGAGGTCATGAAAAATTGTTTTCATGGCACGCTGATATGTGGCTCCAGAATTTTTGAGGCCAAAAGGCATGACCTGGTAACAGAAAGTCCCCCATGGTGTTGTGAACGCAGTTTTATGTTGATCTTCATCTACAATCTTGATTTGATTATATCTAGAAAATCCATCCATAAGTGATAGCATCTCATGTCCTTCTGTAAGGTCCACAATCATATATATCTATGTTGGGGAGCAGGAAATCATATTTAGGACAAGCCTTGTTTAGATCTCATAAATTAGTACAGATGCAGATGCCCCCAGCAGGTTTGCCAATCGGGACAATGTTGGATACCCATTCAACATAGTCTATTGGTTTGATGAATTTTTTGTCCAACATCTTTTGGAGTTCTACCTTGACTAGGAGTGCAATATAAGGATGCATTTTGCACAACTTTTGTTTTATGGGTTTTGCATTTGGGCGGACAGCGAGATTATGAAGCACCAAGTCAGGATCTAGACCTGTCATGTTAGCATAGGACCATGCAAAATTGATTTTTGTCTCTGTGAGGAAATTGATGAAGTCTTGTTTCTCTTGCTCTGTGAGGGACTTGGCAATGAGCATGTTTTTTGGAATGTCTTCGGTGCCATATTGATACTGTATGTTTCTTCTATTAATAAATTTGACCTGTCTTGTGGAAGATAACCAATGGCAGGGAGGTCAAGTATCTCATCCTCAAGTGCCTTTTTCTAGGTTTTCACTTTCGGATACACCCTTTGTTTTTTCTTTTTGCTCATCCAAAGGTGCCTCAGAGAGGTTTTCACCTAGGGAATCATGTTTTTTTTTTATTATCTTTTTTGTAGCTAAGGGAATTGACTTGACTACCAAAGTATCATTTTTCAAGTAGTTGAATGTTGTGTATCCTGTTGCAGTCTTCTAAATTTTGCATGGTCAGGAGAGTAATGAGATCGTTATCATCATCACAGATATCTAAAGTGGGTTTGTCTCGTTGGCCCTAGTCTATGAGTTCAGGATGGACAAGATGTAGCTCGTGTGAAATGGGAGGGGTTATGGGGGTGATGTTGTTGATGTGAGTGCCAAAGAAGATGTCATTTTCATATTCATTAGGCATTTTATGGAACTCCTCTTCATCAGAGTTTTTGATATCAAAAGAAGGACTTGAAGGGGCACCAACGATAGTTATCTTAGGAACTGGGGTGTACCCCAAGCCTCTATTGTACTTGTAGGAGATAGGATTTATGGGTGCTTTACTTCCTTTCTCCTCTCGTCCCAAGTCATGTCCTTTGTAACCCTTTTTTATGACTATAGCTGATGCTTTTGGATACAGTTTTTAGGTATCTTTAATGGGTCTTGTTAGTGAACAGATTTTGTTTTTCTTTTAATTAAATTAATTCAAAGCTCTATTACCCTCTTTGAAAAACAAAAGTTCAACTAAACAGTTGGGTCAGTGTGACATACATCACTTCCCTCTGAATTTTAGATAGGTACAACTCCCTCCATTAGTTATTCAGAGGATAATCTAACCTAATAAAACCGAATTGCTTTTAACCTAAAAGCACGTAAGGCTGCCTACTTCATTCTTAGATGAGAGACCGGTAATATGCAAATATTTTAGAGAACAAAAACTTTCTTCAAGATGATTCACCACAAAAATCAGAAGTAATCAATTTCAATAACATTGATATCAACACTTCATAAAAGAAATAAACATGAGAAACAAAGACTCATATCAACCAAATATCTTTCTAAACAACACAGAAAGAAGCTCCAGATTAATAATAGCATCCACCATCAGAAAGATAATCACCGACAATTTGAAAGAAGCTATATTGAAGTTCCTGGAGCTCATAAATGGAGGCTTTGGCATCAAAGATTACATCCTTGAATGTAATTACCCACCACACTATGGTTTTCTTCAACACAAAGAGCTTGCACTCATCAGTTACCAATTTTATTGAGTTTTTTGTTAAAAACTCAGTGGCTCCATATTTTTCTATCTTGGCGACATGGGTAATATGTTTTCCCACTTATGCTCCTACTTTTCCCATTGCGTAACCTGATTTTGGATCTCTGCAATGAGGTTTTGAATTTTATCGCATAGCTTCCTAGAATCTGTAATACATTTTTTGCCATCCTTGATCACCCCTTCAATCCATTTTTCTACGGCCCCTGCGATGCTCTTGGCTCGCTGAACTTGATTCATCAGTTTCTTGTTCTTCGGTGAAGTGGGATCGAAGTTTTTTGAAGCTTGCGATATAGGAAGTGCTCCAAAGAAAGCTTAGGCTATCAATGAATTGGGCTAACACCTTGATGTGCCATTTCAGTTCCTTTTTCTCTTATCTATCTTTCTTTGACTTGGTGAGAATCTTCTT
The DNA here is from genome assembly GCF_030272615.1 of Cryptomeria japonica. Classification (NCBI taxonomy): domain Eukaryota; kingdom Viridiplantae; phylum Streptophyta; class Pinopsida; order Cupressales; family Cupressaceae; genus Cryptomeria; species Cryptomeria japonica. The sequence goes on from NC_081410.1 coordinate 157,556,051, forward strand.
AGCCATCACATTGAAAAGGTGGTTATCAGAGGAAGCAACTTCAGCAACCCATCTCTCAATCTTTTCATTAGCATCCAACCTGGTGGTTATTTTGAACTTCTTCTATTTAGGACCCTTTTCCATGTATTTGACCACCATGTCTTGAATCGGGATGGACACTGGGATCGAGCTCTGTTTATTACTTTCTGAAGTAGTTAACCATTTGGGAGTTGTACTTGAACTAGTTGTTCTTCCAGTTACTTTAGGTGGTGGTGTCATGGCTACAGTGATTTCATGGGAATCTGTAGTGTTGATAATGTCACTATCAAGGTCCTCGACCTCAAAAATATGAGGATCAAGGGTCTTGTCTTTCACCTCTATGTCTCTGACCTGGTCCATTTTCTTCTGTGCAACACTCTATGACCTTGTATATCGAGGAGTAGGAAATTTCAAAGTAGGATTAGGCTCATGCTTGGTGTGAGATGACTTCTTATTTTTACCTGCATGAACAGACATAGAAGTGGGGTTAGAAAAGCTTTTTGGAGAATGTAGAGATACCACATTATCTCTTGCAGGACCAATCTTGATGCCTGATTCATTGCTCTTTTCTTATTAACCCAATCTACAGTTCTCTCTAAGACCTTTTTTGTTCTGAGCTGTATATCATCTTCTTCTTCCATATCCTAACTAATACAGGATGTTTTCAATTTTATCTAGATACCCAGGTTCAAATAGCTCTAGATTATAATCTTCGATCCCGCTTATATCAACTTTCACCTGCAGTGAAACTACCTGTTCCAGAACCATTCTCATATTTTCTCTCCTGAACACTTCAAGTTCATCACAAAAATCTTCCCAAAAGTTTTCCAAGTGTGGGATAGGAAGGTGTGACATCAAACCAAGGCTTTGTGAGAAACCTTTATTATCAAAGCCATTCCTTTCTTGATACAATTTAAAATTAAAATTCTTCAAGTCAGCTCCTATGCTCAACGCATCTGACATTGAACTACAAGATAAAGTGCCCAATTGAACAGGAAAATTATCTTCCCATTTAGCTTTGGGTTGAGCTTTCTTAATTATAGCAGACAACTGTCTACAAATCTTGGCAAGGACAAAGCAATCTGAACAAAAATGAGGAAGTCTAAAAGGTTCCTCTTTGAAACCACCTACCCTTATATAACACAAACAAGGAAATTGAACAAAGAAACTACCATATCTTTTCACCAAGGCCTGGGTGTCTCCAGACATTCTTTTTGATTTCATTGTCTTCAATTCATAGCACAGGTCCCCCAGGAAAGCATTATGCAATCTCCTGAAATCTTGTATTGCATTATCTCTTTGCAGCATGGGGTAAAAGTCATATATAGAAACATCCCCTTCAACAAGTTGGCTAGGAATTCCCATTATCTCTTTGGTACATGCCAAACAATATATCAAATAAGAAGACATGAAGAAATTTTGTTTGAACTTCTTTGCCATGCTCAATTGTTCTCTCATAGAGTTAGCAATAAGCTTTGCCCAGTCAAGGAACTGCTTTCCCTCCAACACCAGTTGCACATAATAGTAAATCCAGTCATCAAGGCTGTAGGCTTCAGTTGAACCTCTAACTTGGTGTAACAACAACATAACATCATGAATATGGGGAAGCATGTGATTTTGGTGGGGTATTTAGGTAGCCTAGAGCCACCTCTTTGAGGAACTATCAACCAATGCTTGGCTATATTGTTTGGGTGTCCACTCTTGTCTGCGTTGAACTCGGTGATTGATTGGGCAGGGGAAAAATTTGAGAACTTGTAATCTGGCAACTTGAAAATAGAAGAAATGACTTCCCTATTAATCACAAGGAGGGTTTCACCGTTGTCCCTCTTGACAGTTTCAGAAATAGGGTCATATCGCGCAATGCACTCCCTAACTAATGTTGGGCAAGGAATAGCAGGTGGGAAAGTTGCTGCCTCTATCTAGCCACTACTTAAAATTTGTAGACCAAAAGAACCATCAATACCTTTAAACATCCTTTCCTTCAAGGCTTCCAATTTCTCCCCTTTCAGGTCTATGTCACTGACAATGGGTTTTGTGCAAGCAAGACTAAAAATATTTCTGAAAAGATGTAGAGTGGACTTCATAATTTATAACCAAAAATCCTTATCTCTCCAAGAAATTTTATGACAAGAGAGAAAAACATCTAAAAATCACTGAAGAAGATAGGAATCAAAACTCACCTTCACGACTGAAAACAATCGAACGGCTACTAGCAGAAAAACCTTCAACTAGACACTCCGCAAAAATGAAGAACAGGTTTCAAAAATAAATCACTTCATACCTTATAAGAAATGAAGCGCCAAAGCTCATTAAGTTCATTAATTTTAACCATCAACTCAAATGTGTTGAGCATTGGGATTTGACATCATGTGTGTGTATTGAATGCATGATGGCGATCTCAGAGTAACTGCCAATTCCCAACAATGATTACTTGCCTTCAAAAATCGGCTAGTTGATGTCACCTGAGATATGGCCAGATCTTCATCACACTTAGCAATAAATGCACCATCATGTCATTTAGTCTTTTCTATTAGACCCACCTGATTTGAACATTCATGAACCATTTGAACTAACTGCATGAGGGTTCAAGTAGTTCAAAGCATATGCTACACCAAGAAGATTTTCCTTTGGGAAAAGATTAACTTTTTTAATTGTTGCCGGTCCTTTGAACTTCATCGAACATTTTGAACATCACTGAACTGTTTGAACTAGGTTCAAATGGTTCACATTCTAGAGAAAGAGTATATGAAACATCATCTGCAACCATGAAATAGAGCTGCTGCAAAATAATTGACGTAAGTGTTAGCCTGAAAATGTCTTTGATACAACTTAGAAGTGACGGTACCTAAATGAACACTATGAACTCTTTTTAGGATGGTTCGAGGGGTTCATGAGGTTCAAACCAACCATTCAAGTGAAATGCTAAGGATTTAGAAAAGATTTACAGGAGGATTAGGGATTGAACCAACTAACTTTTAACAAGATTTCAGAAAAAGAGGGAGAAAAAGGACTCAATTAAAATTTTTCCAAGGCAACTCTCTCTTTTTATGAGGGACAAATGACAAGGTAACATTGGCTCTGACTGGGGATTGCATTTTGTGAAAAGTGCAAAGAACTCTAAATGTCTGGTTTTGCACAACAAAATAGAAAGAGGACGAAAGGACACACACACAAAAGACAAAAATAAACAACTAATCTACTATGTACAGGAACTCTTGATCATAGATTTCAAATTTTATAGAGCTTCACGTCTTGCCCATTATAGGTATAGGGCATAACCATTCCATTAGGATAATTTGGTCTGAATGCATTCGGTCCCACTACTTCATGGATCTTGAATGGACCTCTCCAAAATGAATCAAATTTTTCGTGGGTGTCCTTTGGTTCTCTTTTCTTGTCCCATAGTAGTACCTCATCCCCTTTAAAGAACCCCCTTGGTCGAGCCTTCATATTGAATATTTTCTTCACCCTGTTCTGATGTTCGGTAATTCTATCCACTAACATCTCCCTTTCCTCTTCCAATTTTGTCAAATACATGACTCTCTTTTCTAGAGCATTTTGGAAGGAGTCCTCAATTACAGTTTGAAGCTTTGTTGCTGCCAATTCTAGAGGTAAAGAAACCTTTGGACCAATCTCGTACACCAATTCATAAGGTGCCATTCCAATTTCTCTTTTAGGGATGATTCTATCTGCCCATAAGGCTTCATATAACTTTTTATGCCTGTTCTGGGTATTATCATCAACTAACTTCTTCATGATTGCTACCAGGTTCTTGTTTCTCAATTCGGGCAACCCATTACCTTGCGGGAAGTAATAAGAGGAGTGTAAAAGAGTAATTTGATATTCATAACATAATATGGTCAATTCCTCAGAAGAGAAGTATGATGCATTATCAACGACAATCTTCTAAGGAACCCCAAAACGGACTAAAATGCAATCTTTGAGAAAATTACATACTACCTCTGAGTTTGCCTTCTTAGTGGGGATAGCCTCCACCCACTTAGTAAAATAATCTATTGCTATCAGAATATACATATGACCAACACTGGAATGAGGATTTATTGGGCCTACGAAATCAATACCCCATTGTTTGAAAGGTTCATCCACTACCACAAGTTTTAAAGGTAGAGATGCCAACTGCGGTTTTCCAAAAAAGAGTTGACATTTTTCACATCCTTTAACATAGGTATATGAATCACAGAACATACCAGGCCAATAAAAATAATTTCTTAAAATCTTAAAAGCGGTCACTGAGGATGAGTAATGTCCACCGCAGGCTTCGTCATGATAAACTTCTAGAAGCTTATGTTGTTGTGGCTTATCTACACATCTCAAATAGGTACCATCCAAACCTTTTTTATACAAAACATCTTTCCAAATAACATACTTGGCTTCTTTCAATTTTAGATTCCTTTGTTCTTTAGTTGACGAATGAGTTGGCCAACTACCATAGGTCAAGTAATAAGCTACGTCAGAAAACCATGTATCTTGCAACCCAGCAAATAGAGTTAATGGTAGCTCTTCATCTATTTCCAACTTATTCTCAGCTATCAATTTGCATAAAATTTGTCCTTTAACTGTCTTTGTAGGATGAACATCTAGATCATATTCCTGAATTTTTGTTACCCATGTCAATCTTTTGTTGAGCCCAACTTCCCGCTGAGTCAAAATACTTTTCACTGCAGAATCTGGAATAAACACCACATAGTGAGAATGTAGAATGTAATATCTGAATTGTTTTACAACTTTAACCATGACAAAGGCTTGTTTTTCTAAGAGCGAATACTTAAGCTCATGTTTCTTAAGAGGGACACTCATGAATGTTATGGGTGCTTCAGCCCCAGATTCATCAAGCTGTAATAATATTCCTGACATTGTATGTTCTGAGGCATAACAGTATATGATAAAATCTTTTTTTAAATCTGGGTTGATGAGGGTTGGTGCACTGGCAATTGAACTTTTAATCTTTTCAAAGGCTTCTTTAGCCTCGTCAGTCCGCTTAAAATGGTACCTCTCCTTCAACAAGCCGATGATATGCTTAGTAGTTTCTACAAATTCAGGTACAAACCTTCTTAGGAAATTTACCTGACCAAAAAATGACCTTACTCCAGTCCGATTTGAAGGTAGACTGAGGTGTTGGATTGCATTGACTCTTTCAGGATCAATCGTGATGCCTTCCTTTGAAACAATGTGCCCCAATAGTTTGCCTTCAGTTACACAAAACACTGATTTTTTTTGGATTCAAGGAGATACCATGCTCTCGACAACGTTGTAGAACTGCCCTCAGATCTTTAAGATGATTCTTCCTTTCTTTAGAGAACACGGTCAAGTCATCTAGGTAACTTACAATAATCATGTCACGAAAATCCCTAAAAGAAGAATCCATGGCCCTTTGAAAGGTTTCTCTGGCATTAATAAAACCAAAAGGCATTAGATTATATGTGAATGTTCCCCAAGGGGTGATAAATGTTGTCTTATACTGTTCATTTTCTGCAACACTAATTTGATTGTAGCCAGAGAAACCATCTAACATTGACATCATTTTTGATCCAACTACTATCTACAAAATATGGTCCATATTGGGTAAAGCATAATTATCCTTAAGACTTGCCTAGTTCAGATTGTGAAAATCCACACAAATCCAGATTTCCCCATTTTTATTCCTTACAGGTACTATATTGGCTACCCATGTGGAGTGATGAATTGGGTGTATAATTCCGGCTTTTAGCATTTTATCTACCTCTTTGAAAATTGCTTCTGCCATCATGGGATTGAAATTTCTCAGTTTTTGTCTAAAACGAGAAACACCAGGCTTCAATGGAATTTGATGTTGAAACTGACCATTCCTAAATTCCTTCAAATTGTCATAACACAAAGCAAACACATCAATGTATTCTTTCAATAACTTAGTGAGAATTCACTTCTCCTCAAAAGAACAACATCTACCGATTGTCAACATTCTAGGATTAGATTCATCACCAAGATTGATCTTTTCACAACCCACCTTATTATCATCATCAGGAATTTTCTTGTTGATGAATGCATCATTATGGGTGAAAAACCTCTCTAAAGTAACCAAACCTTTCGGGATTTTGTTCCCTTTAAGCTGAATGAAATTCTTATCAGAATCAATACCAGGATCTGGACAAAATTCTTTACACATATCCTCAGAACCCTCAAAATATGATTGGACAAAGGAATGGGCACACTCCAAAAAATCTTTAATCTGAGCATTTGAATCAAATACTTGCCAATGATACACATTGTCAGGAACACTAGGTCTGTAAATCATTTCAATTCTATAAGAATCATTCTTAAAGTCTTGGTGTGGTAACAAGAGAGAAGCTGGAACAGCTAATGAGTCTGCCCTAGTGTTCTACTCTCTTGGTATAGCTTCAATTGAGAAAGCATTAAAAAACTCTATCTCATCCCAAACTTTGTTTCTATAATGTTTCAGTCTATCATTTTTAACAGAATAAACATTTCTTACATGTTTAACAATCAGCTCAGCATCACCCTTCACCTTAAGCAATTGTATGCCCTTACATTTGGCTTCAATCAACCCTAAAAGTAATGCCTCATACTCCGTAGTGTTATTTTTATTATTGAAATCTAATTTAAAAGAAAAGGAAAAACATTACCATTAGGCGAAAGCAGAACCACCCCTGCTCCTGAATCAGAGTTGGCACAACTTCCATCGAATTCCATTTGCAATAGTTCATCTTGCTCATCCACTACTTCTTCTAACTTTTTTTTATCACGTGCTAGAATGAGATAATTTACAAATTCAAAGTCTTGAAACATAATCTGGGCTTTGGGATTATCAGAAGGAAAACCTGTATATTTTTTTAGTTCAGGTTCAATTTTGATCTTTTGTTTTCCTAGTGGAATGAAAGCCTATAACCAGTCCATCTTGATCTCACCCCCCAAATCTCTATAGAAAGTCCTACTTAAAAGCATCACATAACTTGCAGGAATGTCAGCAACCAAAATGGTCAGCTTTACCCTTTTATCAGGACATGCTGTGAGTACTACTTGAGCATCCTTTACTTTCCCAATGAGAGGGACCTACTTCCCATACATTGAGTAACATCTCCCAAATGTCTTGGTAAGTGTTAAACCCAAAGCTCTAGCAACAGATGATGGTATTATGTTATCTAACACCACTAAATCTATAATACAATTACTAAGCTTCTAACCATTCAAGTGGAGAGAAATATAAAAAGGTTCGGGTTTCAGGAATTTAGTGTCAAGCTTATCTTCAACATTGTGAGAGGCACGGGGATTAATCGAATCAGTGGGAGGACAAGAAGCAGATATAGGTTTTTCAGCAACAAACAAATCATTATCAACCACACACTTATGCATTGAGGACTCTGAGGTAGGATCTTCTTTTACATATTTGACCAACTTGTCTAATTCCTTTAGGTTCACTTTCAAATATTCGGCAGTGGAAATTTGAACAGTTGAAGCTTTGCAAAATTCTATTATGTCAAAAGAGGGAGAAGGAGAATAATTTTTTTTACTTTCAGTATTTCTTTGCAAAATCTTAAATTTGGGATTTTTTTTATGAAAGGAAGAATCATTACTTGTGGGACCCTTACCCTTGAAATTAGTTCCAGGAGAGTTTGCAATAGGAGTAGGTTGGGGGATTCATTGATTCCTTGTAAGGATTGCGCATGCAAGGTCTTCAAGAGTTACCAAAATATTACCACCTCTTTCTGAATCTGATTCATATTCAAGATAAAATGATCCAGAGTTGCCAGGTACTTCTTGAATCTTCTCTGCTTCAGTGAACTCCCCAAGTTCATCCTTTGTGCTTCCCATTTGGATATGCCTTATCATGTCAGGACAAGAATTCCCATCATGATCCGAAGTAAGGTGAAAAGAGAACATAGCACCTTTATCAGGAGGACCTTCTATTTGCAATCTTTGTGGGGTAGCAGGGAGTTGCAAGGTTCACCCATAATTGTGCTGGTTTGGTTGTTTCCTACTTATATCTTGATAGGGCTATAGGTAAGAACCTCCAGTTTTCAAAATCTGTCTCTTCAAGGAAATCATATCATTGACTAATCTTTGGACAACTAGACCAGTCGAAGAAGTGGAAGCTTGAGATTGACCTTGAGGGATTTGCACATCTTTCCTCCACTTCCCTGCTATTATTAAATCATCTTCAAGCTCTATAGCTTGGTTCTTTGCAGTATCAAGATTAGCTGGCCTATTTCTCCTGAGATGAAAACCAACATTAGGAGGCATAAAACTGATATAGAAACACTGTTGGTTATCGATAGTTGGTCTTTTAGCAAGGGGATTTTTATGAATAATCTTATTATACCTAGCCACATAATCTCTCATTGGCTCATGAATCTATTTCTTCATTTGTGTGAGCTGAGCCAAAAGTGAATGCTCATCATCAGTGCTCTTGAACCGTTTCTCGAAAGTAGTTTTCATTTTTTGCCAATCAGTTATAGATCCTACCTGCAGATGACCAAACCAATCTATTGCTCCATGAGTAAGAGTTTGAATGAAAAGCCTAACAACCACATCTTCGTGTTGCATTGCCAGTATCCCAGTCGCTACATTAAAGGAGTTCAAATATTCTTCAACTAAGATTTTCCCATCTCCATTGAACTTAGGTAAAACATCCCCAGCCCCTTTTGAGAGAGGATTATGAGCACCAAGAGTGAGAGGACTGACTACAACACCCCATGGTTGAGCCATGATGAAAACAGGAAAAATAGTTACAAGAGGAGGATCTTGAATTCCAGAAAGCGTTAATGCTTTCCAATCGCTAGAAGAGGAAGGTACTTTGGGAGTAGTTTTAGTAGGGGAAGAAGGTTTAATTTTAGCCTTCCTCTGGGAGTGAAATTTGTAGAGAGTGAGAGCCCTTGTAGTTCATAGAAAAAGTTATCAACAACTCCCTCTCTCCTTTGTGATCTGGTATAAGGACGAGAATCCAGTGCTATTTCTTCTAGGGTCTCTGAAAAACTCTATCAACCACAACAACTTCTTGGCCTATGGGAACCCTTTTAAACCATTCACCTATTTCTTCTTCGCTTTCCAATACCATGCAATCTTGTTGATACTGTTGGTTATGAGTTCTAACTTTCCAGGCAACAATGTTAAGGTCAGCAATAATATCTTCTTAGGTGTCTTCAAAATGTAAGCTAGGTTGAAGTATGCATTGTCTAGGAATTCTATCAGCAGGTAAAACCATGACTTACTCAGTTTTAACAAATATATAACATATTGATCTATTGAATGTTGACAGTCCACAACAGAGTCACCAAAAATCTATTAGTGAATAGATTTTGTTTTTCTTTTAATTAAATTAATTCAAAGCTTTGTTACCCTCTTTGAAAAACAAAAGTTCAACTAAACAGTTGGGTAAGTGTGACATACATCACTTCCCTCCAAATTTTAGATAGGTATAGCTCCCTCCATTAGTTATTCAGAGAATAATCTAACCTAATAAAACTGATATGCTTTTAACCTCAAAGCACGTAAGGCTGCCTACTTCATTCTTAAATGAGAGACTGGTAATATGCAAATATTTCAGAGAACAAAAACTTTCTTCAAGATTCTTCACCACTAAAATTAGAAGTAATCAAAGCAAATTTCAATAGCACTGATCTCAACACTTCATAAAAGAAATAAATAGGAGAAAGAAAGTCTCGTATCAACCAAATATCTTTCTAAACAACCCAGAAAGAAGCTCCAGATTAATAATAGCATCCACCATCAGAAAGATAATCACCAACAATTTGACTGGATTAATATTTGCAAAGAAACATCACTCCATGGATTCAAACTCAAAGATTTTAAACCTCAAAATGCATATGATCTTTATATGTATATTCCATGCAACAAAGACATAAAGATATACATATAAGTTCCTTCCAATTTCAAATTCTGGAAAAACTCATCACTTCCTTCAGAAAAACAAAATTTTCTAATCTCTTAGTCTAACTTTCTAACCCTTTCTAAATCATTCTTATCTAACTTATAGTCCTCTTTTGAAGAACAGAGGAGGTCTCCCTGAAAACCCGACCTCCTCTGAAACAGTTATAAAACTAACAGAGTATTTAGGGGACAAATGTCCTGAAGTCATTGCAAGGTTTCAAAAAGCATTTTAAAAATAAAAACAAAGCATAAGCATCAAATTGTGCTTCATCTCTAGCATCATCTCCTCTTCCACTTTTCCTAGCATCATGGGTGGTTGTAAGCTCCTGAATCATAGCCTAACTCAGATTCTTCATGGCATTAATTTTTGCCTTTGCAGCTTCCTTTTCCCACCTGTGTTTTACCATTTTCTTGACATGTTTAGGAAACTGATCATTGCCAATGAACATCATAGATTCAATTCGGGCAATCTGTGTTATATCTTCAGAAGTAAAGTTTCCTTTGGCCCTAACTTTCTCCATGTGCAATTTAAATGCCTTTACTGTGTCGTGTGTATTCAGCCCATAAAGTTCTAGTTGCCAATCATAATCTAGGTTAACCACTTTATTATCATTGACCAAGCTATATTGAAGTTCTTGGAGCTTGTAAATGGAGTCTTTGGCATCAGAGATTACAAACTTGAATGTAATTACCCGCCACGCTATGGTTTTCTTCAACACAAAGAGATGACACTCATTAGTTACCAATTTTATTGAGTTTTCTATTAAAAACTTAGTGGCTCCATATTTTTCTATCTTGGCGAACATGGGTAATACGTTTTCCCAGTTATGCTCTTCCTTTTCCCATTACGTAACCTGATTTTGGATCTCTGCAATAAGGTTTTGAATTTCATTGCATCCTAGAATCTGTAATATATTTTTCACCATCCTTGATCACCCTCCAATCCATTTTTCTATGGCCCCTCGATGCTCTTGGCTCGCTGAACTTGATTCATCAGTTTCTTGTTCTCCGGTGAAGTGGGATCAAAGTTTTTTGAAGCTTGCGATATAAGAAGTGCTCCAAAGCAGCCTAGGCTATCAATGAATTGGGCTAACACCCTGATGTGCCGTTTTAGTTCCTTGTTCTCTTGTTTGTCTTTCTCTGACCTGGTGAGAATCTTCTTAGCCGTCACATTGAAAAGGTGGTTATCAGAGTCCCTGCTCTTGTTTCCAAGATCTACTTTGGTGACTTCAAAATCTTTTGCATTTATTTCTTTATTTTCATCCTTGGGTTTATAGGAAGCAACTTCAGCAACCCATCTCTCAGTCTTTTCATCAGCGTCCAACCTGGTGGTTATTATCAAAGCCATTCCTTTCTTGATATAGTTTAAAATTAAAATTCTTCAAGTCAGCTCCTATGCTCAATGTATTTGAAATTGAAGTACAAGATGAAGTGCCCAATTGAACAGGAAAATGATCTTCCCATTTATCTTTGGGTTGATCTTTCTTAATTATAGAAGACAACTGTCTACAAATCTCGATAAGGACAAAGCAATCTGAACAAAAATGAGGAAGTCTGAAAGGTTCCTCTTCGAAACCACCTACTCTTATATAATAGAAACAAGGAAATTGAACAAAGAAACTACCATATCTTTTCACCAAGGCCTGGGCATCTTCAGACATTCTTTTTGATTTCATGTTCTTCAATTCATAGCACAGGTCCCCCAGGAAAGCACTATGCACTCTCCTGAAATCTTGTAATGGATTATCTCTTTACAACATGGGGTAAAAGTCATATACAGAAACATCACCTTTAGCAGGTTGGCTAAGAATTCCCATTATCTCTTTGGTACATGCCAAACAATATATCAAATAAGAAGACATGAAGAAATTTTGTTTTAACTTCTTTGCCATGATCAATTTTTGTCTCATAGAGTCAGCAATAAGCTCTGCCCAGTCAAGGAACTGCTTTCCCTCCAACACTAGTTGCACATAACAGTAAATCTAGTCATCAAGGTTGTAGGCTTCAGCTGAACCTCTAACTTGATGTAAAAACAACATAACATCATGAATATGGGGAAGCATGTGATTTTTGTTGGGGTATTTAGGTGGCCTAATCCACCTCTCTGAGGAAATATCAACCAATGCTTCACTATATTGTTCTGGTGTCCACTCTTTTCTGCGTTGAACTCAGTGATTGATTGGGCAGGGGAAAAATTCTAGAACTTGTAATCTGGCAACTTGAAAATAGAAGAAATGACTTCCCTATTAATCGCAAGGAAGGTTTCACCATTGTTCCTCTTGATAGTTTCAGAAATAGGGTCATATCACACAATGCGCTCCCTAACTAATGTTGGGAAAGGAATAGCAGGTGGGAATGCTGTTGCCTCTATCAGGCCACTACTTAAAATTTCTAGACTGAAATAATCATCAATACCTTTAAACATCCTTTCCTTCAAGGCTTCGAAATTCTCCCCTTTTAGGTCTGTGTCACTAACAATGGGTTCTATGCAAGTAAGACTGAAAATATTTCTGAAAAGATGCAGAGTGGACTTCATAATTTATAACCAACAACCCTTATCTATCCAAGCAATTTTATTATAAGAGATAAAAATAGCTAAAAATCACTGAAGAAGATAGGAATCAAAACTCACCTTCATGGCTGAAAACAATCGAACGACTATAGTAGAAAAACCTTCAACCAGACACTCTGCAACAATGAAGAATAGGTTTCAAAAATAAATCACTTATACCTTATAACAAATGAAGTGCCAAAGATCATTAAGTGCATTAATTTTAGCTGTCAACTCAAATATTCCAAGCATTGGGATTTGACATCACGTGTGTATTGAATGCATGATGGCGATCTCGGAGTAACTACCAATTCCCAACAATGATTACTTGCCTTGAAAAATCGGCTAGTTGATGTCACCCGGGATATGGCCAGATCTTCATCACACTTAGAAATAAATGCACCATCATGTCGTTTAGTGTTTTCTATGGGACCCACCCGATTTGAACATTCATGAACCATTTGAACCTACTTCACAAGGGTTCAGGTAGTTCAAAGCATATGCTATGCCAAGGAGATTTTCCTTTGGGAAAAGATTAACTTTATTGATTGTCGCTGGTCTTTTGAACTTCATCAAACATTTTGAACATCACTGAAATGTTTGAACTAGGTTCAAATGGTTCACAATCTGAAGAAAGAGTATATGAAACATCATCCGCGATCGTAAAATAGAGTCGCTGCAAAACACTTGATGTAAACGTTAGCCTGAAAATGTCTTTGACACAACTTAGAACTGATGGTACCTAAATAACACCATGAACTCTTTTCAAGATGGTTCGAGGGGTTCATGAGGTTCAAACCAACCATTGAAGCGAAATTCTAAGGATTTAGAAAAGATTTACAGGAGGATTAGGGATTGAACCAATGAACTTTTAACAAGATTTCAGAAAAAGAGGAAGAAAAAGGACTCAACTAAAAATTTTGCAAGGTGACTCACTCTTGTTATGAGGGACGAATGACAAGGTAATAGGTCTTCATCTTCTTCCCGGTACAGCCATAAAGAGACATCTGTATCGAGGCTCTCCTCATCAAGTGGGCCCCATTGCTGGAAGGTGGTATTTTTGCATTCTATAACCAGTTTTTGATCTTTTTTGAGCTCTTTTGGTTTGCCAAATGAATTAGGAGATAAAGGGAGGTTGCCTATTAATGACATCCTCCAATTTGTATTCTCCACAGCGATTATCCAAGATCTTGATTTGTGGGTCTTCTTGGAATGAGGTGGAGGCAACATTTGATGTGTTAGATCGAGGAGTTGGCGAGGGTCTATTTAGTGAGCAATGATATGGATGCTTCCCCTCTAGAAGCTTGCAATATTGAAAAGGTTGTCGATCACCTTTGATAGTGTTTTCTCTTCCATTGAAGGGGAATTTGATGCATTGGTGATAAGTGGAGGGTATGGCTTGCAAGGAGTGAATCCATGGTCGACTGAGAAGGATATTATAGGGGAGATCAAGATCTAGTACTTGGCAAGGGGTTTCAATTGTGATAGGTCCCACTTGAAGAGGTAAGGTGATCATGCCTTTAGAAACTCTTTTTGCATCATCATATGATTTTATTGTGATCCTTCCCGATGTATCTACCACATCCTCAGAAAGTCCCAATTGTTTTATCAACTTGTATGTACACAAATTAAGTCCGGATCCACCGTCTATCAGGATATGTTTGACTTTGTGCTTTTGGATAAGGGCTTCAATGTGCATTGGTTTATTATGGTCTTCATCTATAGGAGAATCATTGGAAGTGAACACAAGGTGTTGCTGGGTGGCAAGGTTTCCAATGAGAGCTTGAAATTGGGTAGCATTGATATTATCGGGAACGCAAGACTTGAGGAGGGCTTGTTCTAAAATTTCTTTATGGACAGTGGAAGTCTTGAGAAGTTCTAGGATGGAGATCTGTGTGGGGGTCTTCCCAAGTTGGTCAAGGAGGCCATATCAATAGGTGGAAGACATGGGGGGAGGGTTTGGGGGTGGAGGAGCTCCTTGCATAGTGACTCTGCCTTGGCGGGTAGTTACATTACAATCATTTTTAGAGTAGGGGTGGAAGTTGTAGCACCTTGAATGACTATCCTAGTAGGGTTAGGTCTACTTTGGGAAGGGAGAGGGTTAGCTCCTTGGTTAGTTATGACATTGACATGATTGTCTGCGGGCTCAATGCGACCTACTAAAGAGTCAAAGTTGGTTATGTGGTTAGTGCAGTCATAGTTCACTGCATTAGATGGTGAGCCTTTTCCTTTATCATTTTTCAGGAAGGGTTCCTGGTACATTTTGAGTTTGTCATTGTCATTACCAGGTTTTGCATTTTCTACCTCAATTTCACCCCTATCAATGAGATCTTGTATGTAGATTTTAAGTTTCATGCACTTTCATGTATCATGCCCCTTGATATGATGATACTCACAATATTAATTCTCATTATACCACCTAGGTTTGGGTTGATTGGGATCAAATGGGCGAGTAATCGGGAAAACCATTGTGCCTACTTGAACAAGCTTTTGAAACACTACTTCAATGGGCTTAGCAAGAGGAGTTAAGTCTCTTGGAGTCTTGTTGTTGGATCAGGGTGGTTGCCCCTGGGTTGAGACATTATTATGAGGCTTTTGGGATTGACTTTAATTATTTTGATTGTTGAACTGGTGATTGGTGGTGGTGGGTTTTGGAGGCGTGGCCACAGTCTGGACCCGTTTTGCATTAGTTACACCATCATTGACTACATTCTTGTTTTTGGACCATAATTTTGGTTTATCGTTATGATAAGAGGAATAATTTTGACTTGATCTTTGGTAGTGTTTCAAGGTTCCTTCCTCTAACAAGACACGTTCAAGGGGTAGGCCCTTATTAGTCATTTTTTGGAAAGAATTAATACATTGAGATGTCAGAGGCCTTGATAGTTCAGGCACCAAATTCTTTTGAAATAATTCAATTTGGTGTTGTTCTGGCATTGTCCCATTGGAATTGATTGATGAGGTGTCACCATCTTTGCAAAAAGTTAGCAAAAGTATCTCTGGGCCTTTGCTTCATGTTACACAGGTCCATCATGGAAACATCATTAGCCATGTTGTAGGCATAGTGAGCCACAAACTTCTTTGCCAAGTCTGGGAAAGAGATAATGGAACCTCGTGGTAGGGATGAGAACCATGCCAGGGAATCTCCCGTGAGACTCTTAGGGAAGAGTCTCCAAAGGTATAGGTCACTATAGGAGACTTCTTGACATAGGATTTGAAATTCTTGGACATGGTCGCGGGGGTCCCTTTTACCTTCATACTTGGTGAACTTAGGGATCTCAAACCCTGGGGGGTAAGGTGCAACTGATATAGATGGGTCATAAGGGAAAGGACAAAATTCCTCAAACAAGTAGGGTTTCCTTTTGTTAATCCCTTCTTTCATGTCCTTGATGATGTTTTTCATGTCCTAAATTTCTTTAATGAGGTCTTGTTGTGGATTTTGGACATGATGGATTGTGTTTGTCCCCAGAATCGGATGAGTCATGAAAGGCGCACCACCACTAATGTATTGATATGATGAGGAATTTGGGATGTGAGATGTGATGACCAATGTCACAGGGACTTGAGTGATAGTCGGTTGTGACCTGCAAACTGTTGTGACGGGATTAAGTGTGGTCCGAATAAAGCTAGTGATATTGTTGATGAGAATAGAGATTTGTGGAATAGAAATATATGGTTGGGTAGAAGAAGATGGTATAGAGGCATGTTGGAGAATATATGAGATTGTATTTGATAGTGGTATAGATGGTTGGGGTTGAATGATTGGCATTGCCGCAATTGATTGAGTTTGAATAACAGGTGTGGTGGTATGATTGGGAGAAATGTCTCCTTGTGGTTGTCGATCAAGGATGGATTTATCAAAATTAGGTGGGAGATGAGCTCCATTTTCAAGGAGGGTATTTAGAAGTGCACTAGGATTGTGTTGGATAAATTTCTCCAACATCTCTTTATTATAAGAGTCTGTTAGGAAAGTTTACACTTTCAGAGAGAGTTCATCTTGGTCAAACCATATTAGGATTTTGTGGTTGATTTGGAATGCTAGGTTGCATAATTTGTGAAGGAACTTGTGTAGGATCTTCATATAGGACACTAATGTCTGGCATACCATATTGTTGTTTGGCCATCTTTTTCTTTTATGAGAGGACTTAGCAAGGCTCTTAGATTCTAGGATTTGAATTTGATGAAAATGGATTTTGCTGTTTGATAGGGTCCTTGGATTAGGACACAGATTTGATTAGGATTGCACCTTAGTCCTTGGATGAGGATCTTAGGTGGGAAATGTTGATGAACCTATTGTTCACCAAAAGTGATAAACCCAAGTACACCTGCAATCCTTCCATAACATTAACATAGGACCCTAATTGATCCTCCTACACTTCAGGTTCTGCTAGACCTAGGGGGGACACCCTTTTGATGCATTAAATACAACAATCACAAACATATGACTGCATCAACAATAAGCAGATAGATCATTCCACAAACTCACCCTATTTAGAAACACACAATAGATTGGCTAGATCTGTATAAATCATAGATGAAGATAGAGCTTGGAATGAAAAGAACACACCCCTAAACATAAAGGGAAATAGATTTTTCTTTAATTTGAATTAATCTAAAACTATCCCCAATCTGCAAAACTAGTGCCTTGTTCATTGGGCAATAGAGTTACACACAGAAATGCAAATGTGCATCCTACTCACAAACACATTCTCCTTAAACAATATTCTTGTATTAACACCTTATGCTAATGCATTACTCAATCTATTCACAAAATCATCAGATCTAGGACACATATTTTATCTATTCATGACTGATCATAGAGTTTAAAACCTTCAATGAAGGATACCCACAAACAATCACACAACCTCGTTGAGGGTTGAATTCATAATAATGAAATACATATACAAAGACAATAATGTGGGAAACTTACTCATGCCTGACACAAATAAGATCTGCAACTAGAAAATAACATCTACAACATTGCATTGCAAGCTCTATACCCTGAATAGATCCATAGAACTTTACAAGTTTGGGTCAAGAAATTCAGAAATGGAAGCCATGAAAACTAGAGCCATTCTCACAGAATGTTGGAACCCTTACAATTGAGAAGAATTGAGAATAAGAAGAGGAGGGAAAAGATTAGGTCTGCAACCAAAATTGCCAAGTGTCTCCTTTCTAACTGAATTTCATTCCCATGGAAACTGCTCCCAAAATATCTGATCTTTATTAAAACAAACTTAATAACTACATTCCTCATCTTGACAGCTTTCCAACAATATATAATACTTGGTATTTTGGCCAAAAATGAACCTCTGGGCGAATTAATTCTTCATGTGGCTCTGTCATTTAATTTTTTTGAATTTCTTGTATAGTTGAGACTATACATTTAATTTTGATTTTTCATCCATTTTTTGCCTCTGATTTTGGCCTGATGCCTTGCCACGTGGTGGTCTCTGATTGGCTCACAGGGTCCACTGGGTGCCACCTCAGATGACACCTCATCACTCCACCACGTGTCCACCATGTGCCTCCCATCTCAGCGCCACCTATGCACCACTGGGATGGGACCCGCCTGCTCGACCGCCAACTGGACATGCCACCTAGCTTGGGCTTCACCATTTCGCAATGGCTAACCAGAGAGCATATTCGATCTCCGAAATTGTGCAAGTCATTGGATCTTTCTGGACTTGCTCGATCTTTGACACAAGTAAGATTTGCAACTAGAAAACAACATCTACAACACTGCACTGCAACCTCTATACCCTGAATAGATCCATAGAACTTTACAAGTTTGGGTCAAGAAATTCAAAAATGGAAGCCATGAAAACTGGAGCCATTCTCACAAAATTCTGGAACCCTTACAATTGAGAATAAGAAGAGGAGGGAAAAGATTAGGTCTGCAACCGAAATTGCCAACTGTCTCCTTTCTAACTGAATTTCATTCCCATAGAAACTACTCCCAAAATATCTGATCTTTGTTAAAAAAAACTTCATAACTGCATTCCTCATCCCAAGAGCTTTCTGGCAATATATAATACTTGGTATTTTGGCCAAAAAGGGACCTCTGGGCGAATTAATTCTTCATGTGGCTCTGTCATTTAAATTTTTCGAATTTCTTGTATAGTTGAGACTATATATTTAATTTTGATTTTTCATCCATTTTTTGCCTTTGATTTTGGCTTGACACCCTATCATGTTGCGGTCTTTGATTGGCTTGCAGTGTCCACTGGGTGCCACCTCGGATGACACCTCATCACTCTGCCACGTGTTCGCCATGTGCCTGCCACCTGTGCACCACTGGGACGGGACCCGCCTGCTCAACCGCCAACTAGACCTACCACCTGGCTTGGCTTTCGCCATTTCACAATGGCTAATTGGTGAGCATCTTCGGTCTCCAAAATCGCGCGAGCCATTGGATCTGTCCGAACTTGCTCAATCTTTAACTCCCTTCGCTAAGTTTTTCGCCATTTTGCGGACCTTAACTGCCTGCTCGCCAATTAAGTCGCTCCTTCTCTGCAAAATTTCGCACGCCTTGGGATCCATGTCTGGTTGCCTTGGGATCCGCACCCACGCACGTGGGGTCTGCCTTGGGCACCCTTTGCACCTTGCATCAAAAGCCTCTTGAGCCTTTTACATATTACTAGTGTGGAACGTTTGTTTTAAATATTAAAATTTCCTCTCGCCCAGCCAATGTGGGACTAACGTTTTTGCCCAGGAATGCATTTTTGAAGCAATTTCTGAGTGTTTTCATGGTTGCCAATGAAATTCACTTGGAAATTCTTTGCCTTTCTTGCTTGCTGCGTGGGAGAAGGGGATAGAAATTGCATTTGTTTGGAAATTTAATGGCTCTTCATTTACTTCAAAATTCCTATGGGCTCTTTCATTGCCACGCACAGGGAAGGACGAGCTGCCAATGGGATTTGCCTTTATTAGAAAATATTTCTGCTAACATTTCACCCAACCACATCTCACAGCAGGGAGGATGCCTGGCATTTGTTTTAAACTTTAAAACTTTACTCCCCAAACACCATGTGCCTGGGAGGATGTTGGCTGGAGATCATGGAATTTAGTTATACCATGCATACAACAAGAAATAGTTGGCATTATGGCTGCCAATTATGTTTGTAGAAAATTTAAATGGTGGCCCATGCCATACGTGGGAGGAAGTTTCCTGATAGAAGCACAATGGGGAGGAGGAAATGCATATGCCAATATGTATTTTCTTGAAGCAGTTTCTAAATGTCTACTGAAATACCACATTCGCAGCTACACCACACTTAGCAACATCCACAGCAGACAGAGGGGGGAAATTTTAAAACATGCTAATGGAATTTGCTTAAAAGATTTAAAGGGCTGCAATCGCTAAAAATTTCAAATAAAAAATTCAATGCCTCTTTTCAACCTCCAATTTGGCGTTTCACTAGCCAATTGAATTTGTTGTTTAAAAATTAAAATGCCTTTTCATTGTTGACTCCCAAGCAGAGGGGACGTTGGGAAAGTTACATGGATTTGGGTCTACACATACCAATCAACAATTCACTGAAGTTTTAATGCCTTTTCTAAAACCATTTCACTCCACGCAAGGAGGATTCATCATGCACCAATTGCATATGCTTGAAATTTTAATGGCCTCCTCTGTCTGCAGCCACATCTTCCTGGCAATTGAGTTACCTGAAGGATTCCTTTTTTATTTGAAACCTCAATATTAAGACACTAGACCTCAATGTCAAAGCTTATTTCCCTCTTGTTTTTGGAAGATACATGCTTTTCCTTTCGACCATTTTGCCATTAAAATTAATGCACGAGCATGAGCCAGGTTGGGCCCCAAAGTGGGTTTGACTAAAAAAATTTCGTTTTCATGCACCTGACCTCTAAAATGCCTTAGGAACCTTAAACTTACCTCTAGAATCGATCGACACCATTTTTGGATCATAAAATTGAATTTTACAACTTTCAGGCGCTTACGCCACATTTTCGCATTTAATCGCAAAAACGTATTTTTCAAGCCAGTCAAAACACCTTTCTGGACCTCTCCATCTAACAGGTGTGCACTCTGATATACAAGAATGAACTTTGCCAAGTGGTTTTTCAAGATGAATCCCGAGCAAAGAGATATTAATTGGTGAAAATGACCAACTGGCTTTGTCGACACTGCGGACCTGATGAAGTCAATGTTCTGGCAACACATGATGTCTTTCTCAAAAATACCAAACGACCTCCGTAGACCCTCAAATTTGAAATACAAGTACCTTGAAGTACATATTAAATCTTTGAATTCTCATTTTGACCAAAATTCTGACTAGGTGCAAATGGCGCGCTCATGAAAATGACTACTTTAACTGATATTGCAATGAAAGTGCGGAAGACTAAAAACGATGGCTGAATGAACCCTTTTGAAAACCGACTAAACAGATTGGCAGAGGCTTGAAATTTGAAACATGACTCATCACTTATACCAAAAATATCCCGGAACAAAAATTATGACATAACACTCAATGAAGCAACTTTTACACTTATATGAAATAGGGCTCCGACTAGGCACTGAAACAGGGACTTGTCAAAACATACAAAGTGCAAACAGTTCGAGCTTGGAAAACTGAGCAAATGGAGTCATAAGGACTTGAAATTTTGCATGCTGACTCATATTTATGCATAGATTTGAATCCATTTAAAAATTATTCATGACGATCAATAGGAAAAAAGATATAAACACCCAAAGTAGGCTACTCAATAAAATCTGCATTTGTGCCTAAAATGCACTTTCAGCTCACCCCTCGAAATGGGTAGCTGGTAAACTTATCCAAACTGAATTTTGAAAGTTGCACATCATTGCATAGGCCAAATAAAAGGTGTAGGACATGATTCTTGAGCCTTACCCTTCGAAAATCAACTGGTTCCATTTTGCCCTCTCTAACTAGGCCATTCAGATTGACTCATTTGGGAATGCAAAGCAAAATTTTGAAATGGGCCTATAACTTTACTCAAATTTTAATGAGTCCCAACAGAACCCACAAGTGAGTTAATGACCAAGTTGGGTAGAATTTAGACCTTGGAATGATGATCAAAAGCCTTTCTTCCACTAAGGGTTGACTAATGACCCTAAGTAAAACAAAGACGTGAGATAAGAGTGTTGATTGAATCAAAGGATAAGGAAAAGGTACTTGGAGAGGATTCTTCTTCAATCACAAAGCCAAGTGATTAAGGATGAGGACTAAATGAACTTTCACAAGGCATGCAACCTTAATGTGAGGTTAAATTGGATTAAAGGATGATTTGATTTGGATTTTGAGAATTGATTTGATAATTGAAGGTGATTGATTTTATGATTGATTGATGTGATAAATTCTTAGGAAAAGATTGACGGTGATTGATTGAAGAGGTATGATATTGATGATTAGAATAAATTTGGTGACTAGGCTATCCTTGGCATGAACATGACTCAATAGATGATTGGTTTAGATAGTAAGTTGTACAAAGGGACACAAGCACCCTGATTTTGATGATAGTTGGTGTTAAAAGACAAACCTTAACCTTGATGGAGGGCACAAACTCTTAATTCATCACTAGTATCAAAATCATTGCTATGAGCATGGACGTAATCATGGTAATGATGAAAGAAGGTCCTATGTTTAAGCAAGAGTTTGCAGTTTGTGTACCAAAACTTCCGACGTCTAATGAGTTGTGCTTGTGTGAGCTTCTTCTTCTTGATAGGTCGGTAGATTGACTTCTTAGGATGCTTATACAATTTAGGTTTATGAAACATGAGACGGACGAAGTTTTGACACAATTAGGACTTTGTGTGGATGGTGACTAGGATGTGACTTGGGTATAACTATGATTGGAATTGTGACTAGGACCTTGACTTGGATGATTGTTTGTTTTTAGACAAGTGTTCTTACAAAGTGTTTGAGGATAATGATGTGTTTATTCTACTCTTGACAAGTAAGTATTAAGCAAAGAAAACACAATAATAAAATTTTAGCTCAAAGACACTCATGCTCATATACAACATTCTTAAGGCTAGCAAGGACAATAGTCATTGGATCCCAATTGGTTTTCAAGCTACACTTACCCAGAGCGGACACTTAGATGCTCGACCCCACTGGATCCCCTCCACGACACTCACTTCTATGGGGTAGCCAAGCATAAATTCCCATGAAAACTCCTCATGGAAAACTTTGTGTCTCTACTAAGGGCCATAAAAATATGGGCGTCTTCGAAGGTCCGACCTCCTACACCAACGAATAGAAGTTTTTTGGCCACTATGCACAAGGTGTTTAATATGGCTTCTTATTAGGAGCTACCCTTTGCAGTTGCACAAATGCAATTGAGGCCTATAGCCCAACGAAGCACCAATAACTTAGTAGTCATGCAAACATGATTGAGATCTCTAGGATCCTACTATGAACCCAATGTGAGAGTGAAATCTCATATAACCCCAACCATTGATTCTTTCTTCCTTAATGGCCTATTTATTATAGTGAGTTGGGAACCCTGGGTCCGCCTGTACTCACTTAGGTTGTTCCCCTCTCACTGGCTCAAAGAGAAACTCTGGAGGGTAGGCCCACTAAGGGTAAACATGCGACAAACATGAAAATCTCTGAGGGTCTGGATTTTTGATCGTCTAGATAGATGAGAGCATACTCTCCTACCTTTACACCCTAATTAGATCTAGGTGCCTAGTTAAAAAAAAAGACACAATGTTTGATTGAAACTCCTAGGCAACCTGCAAAACCATTGGATTAGTAATTTTTGTATTTCTTGTCTTGGACAGTCGAAGAAGCTGCACCACTAAAAAAAAAGCAATTAGTAGCTACTGGCCTACATAAATAGTGCACGCACTGAGGCCCTCGCACATACGCTAAAACGCCTGCATACATGCTGAAGAGGGCATAAATCAAAACAAATTACAAAAAATGAACACAAACAAAATTGTTGATTTATACCTGACTATCGCGTTGTTCTAGATCGGTTGTGTTGAAGCGCCTACGCAAGCGCTGAAACTCCTGCACTTGTGACGAAACACCTGCACTCGTGCTAAAAAACAAAAACTTGCAACAAAAGTTAGCAGTTAGATTTAAAATTCAAAAAAATTAAAATTTTTACAGAGGGCGGGATTTTGAAAACAATCGCGCTGATACAGTTTCTCCTGCACTAAAATGAGGGCGTACGTGTGGAAACGCAAGCGCATGCGCTGAAAAAGACCAAAATGGCTAGAAAAATTCAAACAAATCCCAAAATTTGAATTTGAGCGGGAGTCCAGCAGAGCGGCCGCACTATTCATAGGCCGCTTGCGTTGAATGGAAGTACTAAGAAAAAAAGACTAATTTGTAAAACTAAATAACCAAATTTTCCCCTTACATTTTTTTAAAAAATTTTAATTACTTTAACCGTTAACCAACAAGAAAAGTTGTTGAATGAGAATTGAAGAAGTCTATTAGATTAGAAAGAAATTTTTAAAATCGGACGCGCTGATTCAGAAATGCACGCGCTGATGTGTAGACCTGTAGGGAAGTGGGAAATTAATTTAAATTTGGAGCGCTTGTGCTGATCCCGAGTTGGTCGCACTAATTTGTAGGCACTCATGCTGTTTTGATACTTGCGACTTACACACTCACAAAAACCTTCTATAAACGTTAGATTCAGGGATGTGGGTCCCACCCGATGTGCTAGAATGAAGAGGATAAAATTGTGCAAGGTGAGATTAGATTGTTAGAAATCCAAAGAAACATTCAAAATGCAAACAAAACCATTTTATACCTATTAAGCTATCATCTTCCTTGGATTGAGCTTGGTGAAGTGAAGGTGCCCCTTGATGATGCTCCACTTGATATGCTCCTTTGAGTGATTTGAATGTGGTTGGCTCTCCAATATTGTGCACAAATGGAATATGATGGATGGATGAGAGAAGATGGATTAAGGATCAAAAGGATGGAATGGATAAGTATGGATGATTGCTAATTTTGGTATGGTAAGGGTATAAGGATGATTTCTTGGGCACAAACTAGCAGCATGGATTTACTAAACTTGGAGATGAGATATGACGGGATGGAGTCCTCAATTTATAGGAAGAGAGGAGGAGAAATGGAGGGCTAGGATTGACCCAAGATGGATGGTCAGGATTCCTTGTGAGCCCACACAAGGCCCAAGAGGAGGTGACAAGACAAGTGTGGAGACCAAGATATATGCCTTAAAAGCATTTCTTGTCTCCACACTCCTCAAGATTCATTGGGAAGACTTCCCAATGTGCCTAGGGAAGAACAAGGAATAAGATATTCCTTGAGGGATAGAGATGAAGAATTAAAAAATTCTTCAAAAAGGATGTTCATGGGGATCGAAAGAATAAGAAGGAATTAAAAATTCCTTGGAGCATGGGATGCCTAGAGGAATGTGAGATTTTGAAAATCTCACATTCACCTAGGAAAAGAGCATTTAAGGAGGGTGGTTGGATGGAAGGGACAAGGAGTTGATTTGTGGCTAATCATGATGATTAGCCACTAGCAACTCATTAGGAGGGGGATTAGAAGAATGATTAGGTGGGATGAGGGTAGATAAGATTTGTAGGAGGATTTGACTAGGAGAGAGAATGAGTGGAGGGAATTAAAAATTAGAAGAATAATGCTAAGTGAGTTTAGGGAGTTTCTAGAAGAATTCATTAGGTTAATGATGGGTTAGGAAAAAGGTGATTTGTAGGAATCACCTAGGTTAACTAATTAATTGGAGGAGGAATTTGAGGAGACTTAATATTAAAGATTTTTAGAAGAATAAAAGTGGATTGATTTATTAAATAAACGAATCAATAGACTATAGTGACAATATTAATTATAATTAATTAATATTGAGGAGGAATTAAAAATTGGAACGATTAATAAATTAATTATGTTAAGAACTTAAAATAATTATTTTTAAGTGTCTACAATGAAGATATATTGTTACTTTACTATGAACCTTTATGGTTGATGATGCATATTTTGTGTGTATTCTGACTATCTTGATAGTGCTTTATGACCTTTGTGCCTTTTCCACTTGCAAAGGTCTCATTGGCACAAGGTTGTCCTTGTATTTGATCTCTTTATGTACCTTATCCTTGATGCACAAGATTCTTAGTTTGAAACAAAAGCAATGAATACCAAATTGACTTGTAATACTGTTTTTTTAAGTTTCCCTATGCCTCTGTTATCATGTGATGGCTCTATTTCAAACTCTTTGCACTGTACTTTTGCAATATGCTATCACAATTTGGAAGACAGACATCAACATTATTGACTATTTTTTTCTCAATGAGGGAATTCTCTCTTTGTGTTGATGCAAACTCTACAATGTCACTGTATTTTTATTGCTACTTGCTCTTTGTTTTGGAAACTACTTTCTTGACAGTAAATATTTTACCCTTTACTAATCTGATTGATAGTGGTCCATGTTAACAGTTTTTTCCTTGATTATTGAAGAAGTCTCTAAGATTTAGACTTGTCAAGAAGACTGCTGCTAAGAGTCTTGTGTGCTTTTGAGACCGGTGTCCTCTTACTTTCTTTGGATTGTCTCTAATTCTTTTGTTGATGAGTATTCTCTTGGTTAGAGAGGGCCCGTGAGATGATCTTCTTTTAGCTGCTAAAACAATATGAATACATCTACATATGCTAACATGAAGACTTTTCCCACGTGCTTCTCTTTTGGACTATGCCTTTCACTGCTAACTACTGCCATGTTTGGAGACTGTATTTTGATTCCTTCTATGTTCATCACAGTCCACTGATTTTAGTATATAAAAAATTTCATCCATATGCTCTAAGATTTGGGTTAAAACTGTTAAATTGTCTCTGACTCAAAACTGCACACTTATTACCTTCTTTGTATGGTTGCTCTTGTTTACCAATGTTAATGTTACCAAGTATCTTCATGATAGGTTTGTCTTAAGATCTGTTCATGTTAATGGCCTTCACATGATCTGTGATTGTATCATAGTGTCCATGGTGTATGTCAACTATTGTATAATCGTGCTTCTACAACTACTTTGAGTACTTTCTCCCGTAATAGCTTCTGTTTTGATCACTGTCTCTAGGCTTGTTTCTGCTCACACACAGGTTAAAACATAATATCTTTGGCTTTTGAATTATCATCTCCACTATTTTTTATCTCATTATACCTCTGTCTTGAAAGGATTGTGTCTCAACATCTATGATGTTGCTCTATCTTTTGAGATTCACTGTCATTTATACTCTTCATGCTCTTTGTTCTTTAACTATGAATGTTACTTAACAGTGAAATAGAATCGAACTTGTATCTCCAAAATTGCCTCCCTCACCCATATCGTGACTGATCTATCCTATCTTTATGATTGTTGTAGACACCTAAAATTGTCATGTCTAATTAAATAAATATTTTATTTATTTAATTATCTAAGCCTAATTCTTCTATTAATTAAATAAATTTTTATTTATTTAATTAATTCATTTATCCTCTTCTAGCCTTATTTCTCATTTAAATAAATACATTTATTTATTTAAATTATCCCTTTCCTAAATTAAATAAATATTTTATTTATTTAATTGTCCTACTTCTTCTATTAATTAAATAAATCTTTATTTGTTTAATTAATTCATTTATCTTTTTCTACACATGACACATGCCATTCATCTCTTATTTCCTACACTACCTACCTCTTTCATTATTTTGGTATTTCTTATACCTACCCTCTAATCCTAGCCGACCTCTCTTTTTACACCTCTCAATCTTAACCCTCCATTTCATATTGTGTCTTCTATTTAAGGAGATGCTTTCTTCATTGTCAAACCCTAATCCCTAATGAGACATGCCTAACTACTTGA
This sequence comes from Cryptomeria japonica, assembly GCF_030272615.1. Lineage (NCBI taxonomy): Eukaryota > Viridiplantae > Streptophyta > Pinopsida > Cupressales > Cupressaceae > Cryptomeria > Cryptomeria japonica. The sequence continues at coordinate 157,583,348 of NC_081410.1, forward strand.
TCAATTGACTAGACTACAATTCTACTTGCAACCACATTCCGTTCTTTGTTGAGCTCTTGTGCATACAAAAATCTGAGAGCAAGTATATCAAGCAAGATCAATGGAGATAGAAAGAATGGAGATCAAAACCCTATTGGACATGTGATGGTATAATCTTTATGATTTTGAGTTATTTTGCATTGTCTTAGGTTATCTTCATATGTTATGGTGGATCTTTGTTGTTGTTAGGCTAGGGTTTAGTGGTTGAATCCATTTTAGTCTTTCAATATTATTGTTTATTGTTATCCATTTTCACCATATACATTTTGGCACGCCCGGTGGGACTCTTGTCCCTTTGCATTTAACATTTTTGTTGCAGATTTTGTATTTTTGAAGTTGCAGATCGGACGATTTCGACGATATTTTAGGTTTTTTTCGCGTCTGCGAGTGTTCGGATTGCGTTTTTGTATTTCAGAGGCGTCTGCGATATCTTGGATCGCGTCTGCGTTTCTGTCATTTTCTATTTTTGCAGGTTTTCGAAAGTCGCGTCTGTGATTTCGAATCGCGTCTGTGCATCATCTTATCACGTCTGTAGCAGAAAGAAGCGTCTGTGTTCTGTGGCCGCGTCTGTGAACTACAGAACCGCGTCTGTGTCGGACAGACGCGTCTGTGTCTGGTATAACAGCGTCTGTGCATTCTGTTTTGCAAATTTTTCAAGTTTTTCAATTCGGGTTTTTGGATTTTGTATTTAGGGTTTCAGATCTGGTTTATTTTCGACTAACTTTTGCAGATCTAGCTAACCTGATTTGTGCAGCTTGCTTTGGAGGCAAATACGTTTTTGTTGAAGGCCCCTTTTCACAAAGTCTTTTTGGGTTTTCTAAAATTTACCTAACTTGTGTGCTTGCAGGAAGGGGTTATCATTTGAAACAACCCAAACTACTAACAATTTTGTTGCAGGGCCTTAGCTAGGATTTTGTAATTTTTATTGTGTGCCTTGTTTCATAGCTTAGCAAACACTTCAATTGGTGCACTAAAATTGAATCATTGTCTTTTGTGTCTTGAGCAATAGGCTCTTTTTGTTTACTCTTTAGAGGGCCTGTCTTCCCGTGTGGTCATTAGGACTACTAGTGAGAAGAGAACGACCCAAGTGGTAGCGAGGAAAACCCACCTCATCCAAACCACTATAATCAAATGTATTCATGGTGAAAACTATGAATAACGTGTGCTGATTAGTTCATACCGACACTATGTCTCCCCATAAACCCGTTTGATCAAATTTATTTGATCATTTGTAGGGCGTAACCCCTACCGGCTGGGAGCCTTCTGTATTTACAGAGCTGAAAGTGCCGCATGTATGGCCACACGAGCGGATGCCCTTACTAGCACCATTTTGTTTTAGAGGCCCAAATCCTTCTAGTTGTTGGGGCAGGAGGTCGGACCTCTGGTAGCGGCCCACACACATACGGTTCTTAGTAGAGATACAAAGTTCGCCATGGGGAGTTTTCATGGGGACTGATGCTTGGCTGACCCGAGAAGTGAGTGCCGAGGGTGGAGCCAGTGAGGTCAAGTATCTAAGTATCCGCTCTGAATAGCGTAGCCTCGGGGGTAAAACCCCATGTGGGATCAACAACTATTGTCTTGGCCAGCCATAAGAATTGTGCTTGACTTATGATAAACATTCAAACACTCAAAGACAAAACAGCAAAACATTGTGTCTTTTGTGTCTTCAAGTGTATGTAAAAACTTTTTACATCAAACAACACACTTTCTTGGAGTCATTTTGGAGTCTAAACACTAGCAAACATTGAGTCATCAACACTGTGTCCTCTTGTCATGAAAAATAGTCGAACAATCAGATTTGGTCACAACAAAACAACTTCACAGATAGGAAAGATTGCACGAAGGTTACAGAAACGCGTCTGTGTCTGTTCAAACCGCGTCTGTGTCAGATAAACGCGTCTGTGAAGTACAGAATAGCGTCTGTGTTTTTATCTGCGTCTGTGTCCACAATTGCAAAAAACTGTTACAGTCCCGGTAAACATCAATAGGAAAATCTCAGAATCACGTCTGCGTTAAATAGAGTAGCGTCTGTGTCTTAAAACCGCGTCTGTGAAGTATACAGAGGCGTCTGTGTCAGGATTTGAAAATTTTAACAGTCAAACAAACAAAGAAATCAGTTTCGGCATACTTGAGCTTCCTAGGTTGTCTCTTCAGATTTCATCTAGCATTCAACCTGTCTTTGGGTCTCACATAGTCCATCATTGCTTCACATCTCATTTTACATTCATACTTGTCTAAACTTGAGTCAAAAGGTCACTTGCTTGTCCTCATCATACTTTGTCAACACACTACATACAACTACACTTTGCTAAGTGGTCCCTCATCAAGGTTTCTTACCTTTGGGTCTCATTTGGTCTTACTTAGAGTCAAGGTCAGCTTACCTCATCAAGAGAAACTATCCTCTCTTTGGAAGTCACACCTACTCTACTACTTACATACTTGGTCTTACACTTTGGACATTGCAAGTACACCTCAAGATTCATTTACACTCCATACAACTCTTGGTCTTCCATACTCTTTTCATTTTTCGTCTAGTCTCTCACATATTGCCAAACACCTAGTTCATGGTTGAAACCCGTCTTAAAAAAACTAGGAGAATAGTCAAAGAAGCTCAAGAATCCGTAAACATGAGTTCTTATGAGTATGACAATGATGTCTTCTACAATCCTGAGCACACTACATTACCAGACATGAATGTTTATAGACACAACCCAAATGTGGAAAGTGTTGGGAAAAATGGTGTCTCAACCTTGCATTTATGTGAGGTTACTATTTATAGTAAGTTTTCATTTGAGCACGAAATAGTGCGAAACTCTCCCTGAAGCTTCTGGTTGGCTAGATTAGCATTCTGGTAAAGTTTCGTCGCAAGGTCACAGCTAGTTTTGAAGATATTAAAGTTTTCATCTTGGAGGGGTGCAATAAAATATTTAAACTTAATTTTGGGGAATTTAGAGGCTCTGAAATGCCCTGAAAAGTTGTCGTAACCGGCGAAGCGGGTTACGAGGTGATAGAGCACTTCGCGAGCTTTCCGGCGCTTCAAACGGTTCGTCAATCGGACACCCGGTTCTCAAGTTATGGCCTCCGGAAGTTTGTACTCCTGAAATAGGAAAAATAATTTGTATCGGATACATAAATGAGCTGTAAAAGGGAGCGACACGTGTTGATGTGTGCTTTAACATGTCATAGAAGGGAGATAAGGTCGGCTACACCTTATTGGGTGGTTTTAGCCCATGGTTTTGTAATACCATTTGACGGTTTCTTGTATTGTATCTCCTATTTATGAGGTGTGTGAGATAGAGGTTGTGTGTAAGAGTCTTATGGCTATTGAGTTGCCTCTGAATCTCTGATTAGTGGTACTCCTGTGAAGAGCTTGCTCTGCAAGTATTTTGTAATCTGTTTTTGATTGCTGAATAAAATATTGAGCTGCTTTTGGAGGGTGGGGTTTTTCTCCCGAAAGGGTTTTCCCCACGTAAATCATTGTGTTGTGGTATGAATGCTATTATATCTATTTCTATTTTCTGTAACTGTTGTAATGATCTGAAAAAGTTTTGCATTACCCTCCTCTCAAGGTTAGTGTAGGAAGTTGTTTCCGCTACTTAACTTCCTTACAAGTGGTATCAGAGCCTGATCACCTTTGGTTTCAATTGTGGGCAGTTGGGTTTTTTGAACTAATCCAGATTTGAGTGGGAGCTTGTGCAGAAGACACTTTTTGATCTTGTTGCAGGAATATTCAGATGGCGAGTTCGTCAGGGAGAATAGAGGTGGAGAAATTTAATGGAAGTAATTTTGAGATGTGGAAGTTGAAGATGGAAGATCTGCTAATAGATCGAGATCTTTGGGATGCTGTTGATGCGAATGTCCAAAGGCCCTCAGATCCTACTGCGGCAGCTCAGTATGATGTTATGGACCGAAAAGCCAAGGGTTTAATCAGACTGTGCCTGGCAGACTCTGTTCTAATCAATGTCCATGAAGAAAACTCTGTAAAGAAGCTATGGACTAAGCTTGGTGAGATGTATCAAGTGAAATCTTTATTAAATCAAATTTTCTTAAGAAAGAAATTGTATTCCTTAAAGATGGAAGAGGGTGGACGAATTGCAGACCACCTAGAAGCATTCAATATGATTGTGGCTCAATTAGTATCCGTCGGTGTTAAGATGGACGAGGAGGAAAAATGTCAGATCTTGCTTTGCTCTTTGCCTGATTCGTGGGATTCTCTTGTTATGGCTATCGGTAGTACTTCTGTTGTTTTGAAATCTGAAGACGTGGTGGGTGCCCTACTCGGTGAAAAGATGCGAAGGAAGGTATCCATCAGTTCAAAGGAAGCCCTAACCGTTCGTGGAAGACCTAAGGAGAAAGGCAAGAAGTATGAGAAGCGCGACAAGTCCAAATCCAAAGGGAGATCGAAATCTCCTGGAAAGTCCAAAATCATTTGCTGGAATTGCGGTAAACCGGGTCACATCCGTAAGGACTGCAAAGAAGAAAAGAAGAAGAAAAAGAAAAAGTTCGATTCTAATTCTGAGTCCGACAAGGAAGATGGCGATACATTTATTGCGGCTTTGGCGACTCATACAGGTAATGATGCCTGGCTAATTGACTCAGGTGCATCTTTTCATATGACTTCCAATAGAGATTGGTTTTCTGAATATGAAGGGTTTAATGGAGGTAAGGTGTACTTGGGTGATGATTCACATCTAGACATTGTTGGTCGAGGTAAAGTTAGAATTAGGTTTTCTGATGGTAGAATAAAAAGGATTAATGGTGTGCTGCATATCCCTGGATTAAAACGAAACCTGTTATCTGTGAGCAAACTGATAGATGCAGATGTGCAGGTAGTCTTTTCTGAAACAGGATGTAAGATGATTAAGGGTGCTATGGTAGTTGCTAGAGGTGTCAGGTTTGGCACTTTGTATAAGCTTGAAGCATACACTGTTGAGTGTAATAGCACTTCTGTAAAAAGTAAATCTGTGGATACTTCACTGGAAGATTTGAAGGTTTCACCTTCAGCAGATGGAAATGGTTTTTGGGTACCTAAGGGTGCTCTTTCGTCTGGAGCAAAGTTACCTGCAGAGAAGACTATGTTATGGCACCAGAGACTTGGCCACATTGGAGAAAAGGGTCTAAGGACCTTGAAAAATAAAAACCTTGTTGAAGGTTTGAATGACTGTAACCTTGACTTTGATTTCTGTGAGCATTGCATTTATGGAAAACAAAACCGCGTTCAGTTTTACTCGAGTTCTCATAAAACTTGTGGTGTTTTGGATCTTATCCATTCTGATGTGTTTGGTCCAGTAGATGTCTCTTCGATTGGAAAATCCACATATTATGTTTCATTTATTGATGATTTTAGTAGAAGGACATGGGTTTATTTTCTAAAGAGTAAATCTGAAGTTTTTAGTCGTTTTAAAGAATTTAAAGCAATGGTTGAGTTGCAGACTGGAAAGAAAATAAAATGTTTGAGAACTGATAATGGCGGTGAGTTTTTCTCGAATGATTTTGATAGATTCTGTAAAGACTGTGGAATTAACAGGCAGAAGACAACTCCGTATTCTCCACAGCAGAATGGAGTTGCAGAAAGAATGAATAGGACACTGATGGAGAAGGCTAGGAGTATGTTGAGTGGTGCTGGTCTCGAACAAAAGTTTTGGGCTGAAGCTGTTGCCACTGCTTGCTACCTGATTAATAGGTCTCCTACATCAGCTCTTGTTGATAAAACGCCTATGGAAGCATGGTCAGGTCACAAGCCTTCATTGAGACATCTTAGAGTTTTTGGTTGCGAGGCATATGCACATGTGCCAAAGGAGAAGCGAACAAAGTTGGAGAACAAGGCTGTGAAATGTATCTTCATCGGGTATAGTTATGGTGTGAAAGGATACAAGCTTTGGGACCCTGTTGCACAAAAGGTAATTCATAGTAGAAGTGTTATTTTTAGAGAAATTAAGTCTCCTTCTGTTACATTGCAGCCAGAACAGACTAAAAAAGAAGATGTGATTCAACTTCCTTCTACACCTGAAAGAGTTGAATCGAGACCCCTAGATAGGCAAGAATTTGAGGAGAGCTCGTCTAGCTCTGAATCTTCAGAAGAGGAGGAAGAACCTCCAACTCAGCTTGTTCGAAGGTCTACAAGACATAGACAACCACCTGAAAGGTATTCACCTGATGATTGGAGATGTATTTTTGCTCTGAATACTAGTGTGGATGAACCGAAATCTGTAGAAGAGGCATTAGGTATGAACGATGCAGAATCTTGGAAGATTGCTATGGAGGAAGAAATGGCAGCTTTGAAAAAGAATGATACATGGGATCTTGTACCATTGCCTGAAGGATGAAAAACTGTTGGTTGTAAATGGGTGTTCAAGAAAAAGATTGGTTCAGATGGAAGCATTGAGAAGTATAAAGCAAGGTTGGTTGCAAAAGGCTACTCTCAGGTTGAGGGTGTTGATTACGGTGAGATATTTTCTCCTATTGCAAAAATGACGTCCATTAGATTTTTGCTTTCTATTGCTACTGCTTATGATTTAGAGGTTGAACAAATGGATGTGAAAACTGCTTTCCTTCATGGTGATTTGGAGGAAGATATTTATATGACACAGCTAGAGCACTATGTGGTGAAAGGCAAAAGAAATTTGGTCTGTAAATTGAAGAAATCTTTGTATGGCCTCAAACAAAGTCCTAGGATGTGGTACCAGAAATTTGATACATATGTGTTGAGTTTGGGATTTGAACGTTCTAAATCAGATCACTGTGTTTATTATAAATCTTATGGTGATCATTTCTTATTCATTGCATTGTATGTTGATGATATGTTATTCATTGGTAAAGGGAAAGGTATGATTTCAGAACTGAAGTCTCAGCTCGCTGCTAAATTTGAAATGAAAGATCTTGGTGCAGCAAAGCACATCCTTGGGATGGAAATTAGAAGAGATAGGGTGAACAGAAAGCTATGGCTAGGCCAGAGTAAGTATGTGAATTCAGTGTTATAGAGGTTCAACATGCAGAATTGTAGACCATTGAGTGTTCCTTTTACAGTTGGAACGAAACTATCTATTTTAGATTGTCCTACATCCCCATTGGAGATGGAAGACATAAGCAGAGTGCCTTACCAGAGTGCGGTTGGAAGCTTGATGTATGCTATGGTCTGTACTAGACCAGATATTGCCCAAGCAGTGGGAGTACTTTCTAGATATATGTCTAATCCTGGTAGAGTTCATTGGGATGCAGTCAAAAGAGTCTTCAGATATTTGAAGGGTACTTCAGAGTATTCTTTGTGTTATCATGGTAATTCAGTTGGAGACATGACTTCCCTTGATATCCATGGTTATGTGGATTCAGATTGGGCAGGTGATATTGATAGCAGAAGATCCACCAGTGCTTATGTATTTACTTTGTTTGGTGGTGCAATTAGTTGGATGAGTAAGCGACAGGCTGTGGTTGCTTTATCCACTACTGAAGCAAAGTATATGGCAGCTACTCATGCTTGTAAAGAGGCCATTTGGCTTAAGAGACTGTGTTCGGATATTGGAATAAAATAAGGTATAGTGACAGTTTACTGTGACAGTCAGAGTGCAATTAGCCTAGCTAAGAACCCGACATTTCATGCCCAGACCAAACATATTGATGTTCAGTATCATTTTGTTAGAGATATGGTCGAAGATGGTAGGGTGAAGCTGGTTAAGGTGGAAACTTTGATGAATGTTGCAGATGCTTTAACTAAGGCTGTAAGCACAGAGAAGTTCAGATGGTGTTCAGAGTCTATGGGCCTTATGGCCCCTAGCAATTGATTCATTGTGTTGACATTCCCTTCCGCTCATGCAAGGTGTTCGACAAGTGGGAGATTTGTTGGGAAAAATGGTGTCTCAACCTTGCATTTATGTGAGGTTACTATTTATAGTAAGTTTTCATTTGAGCACGAAATAGTGCGAAACTCTCCCTGAAGCTTCTGGTTGGCTAGATTAGCATTCTGGTAAAGTTTCGTCGCAAGGTCACAGCTAGTTTTGAAGATATTAAAGTTTTCGTCTTGGAGGGGTGCAATAAAATATTTAAACTTAATTTTGGAGACTTTAGAGGCTCCGAAATGCCCTGAAAAGTTTCCGTAACCAGCGAAGTGGATTACGAGGTGATAGAGCACTTCGCGAGCTTTCCGGCGCTTCAAACGGTTCGTCAATCGGACACCCGGTTCTCAAGTTATGGCCTCCGGAAGTTTGTACTCCTAAAATAGGAAAAATAATTTGTATCGGATACATAAATGAGCTGTAAAAGGGAGCGACACGTGTTGATGTGTGCTTTAACATGTCATAGAAGGGAGATAAGGTCGGATACACCTTATTGGGTGGTTTTAGCCCATGGTTTTGTAATACCGTTTGACGGTTTCTTGTATTGTATCTCCTATTTATGAGGTGTGTGAGATAGAGGTTGTGTGTAAGAGTCTTATGGCTATTGAGTTGCCTCTGAATCTCTGATTAGTGGTACTCCTGTGAAGAGCTTGCTCTGCAAGTATTTTGTAATCTGTTTTTGATTGCTGAATAAAATATTGAGCTGCTTTTGGAGGGTGGGGTTTTTCTCCCGAAAGGGTTTTCCCCACGTAAATCATTGTGTTGTGGTATGAATGCTATTATATCTATTTCTATTTTCTGTAACTGTTGTAATGATCTGAAAAAGTTTTGCATTACCCTCCTCTCAAGGTTAGTGTAGGAAGTTGTTTCCGCTACTTAACTTCCTTACAGAAAGCGCAAACGTTATAAACAACAATGCTACACACAATGACAATGTTGACAATTCTTCAATACTATCAGCAGACATACAAGAATCTATAATGGATCCTCAATTCAATAGATTGGTTGAAGAGATAATGAGGAGAGATCGTCAATATTTCCTAAACATGATGGCACAAAGTGGAGCTAAAATACCACATGATTTTGACTTATCTCAACTTATGGAAAGTAGACCTTCACAACAAACTCAACCTAATAGTGGAGGACCAAATAATATGATGCCGGAGTCACCATCAGTTTTGCTTCAGAAACCAGCGATCCCACATACACAAGCTCAAATGTATGATACTTACACTCAAAGACCATCATGGAGGCCCTATGCTCAAACACATGCTCAAGATATGGGTCAACCAAGACAAATGGATACTCAAGGACTTCCTCAAAATTTTGACACAAGGAGACCTCATGTCAAAATTGGGGGCAACACAATGGAAAATGAAAGGCCTATTGAATATGGTTTATATACACAAAATAGATATGGGGTCCCTCAACAAGAAGTTATGCCAAGTGCTCCATACATGTCGCAACAATATAGACCTCCATATGGACATATCTATGATCAGTATCATCCATATATGCAACAAGTTCCTCCTCAAATGGGTGTTTCAAACATGGGGTATGCTACAAGAAATCAATCTCCTCCCAAAAATAATTTGGAGCAACAAATTAGAGATCTACAAAAGAAAGTGGAAGACATGGGCACATCAAAACCCACATACACTATGAGAGATATATGCCCTTATCCATTTGATAAGAGCATTCCAATGCCTCCGTTTCCTCCGCACTTTGTAACACCAAAATTCGACAAATATAGAGGGAGAGGAGACCCCAAGGCACACATAAGACAATTCTTCACAGCTTGCATTGAGGTAGCGGCAGAAGAAACATACTTGATGAGGTTGTTCCCACAGAGCTTAGGAGATCAAGCTATGGAATGGTTTTCTCAATTACCTCCTGGTATTAAGTCATGGGGCGACTTGGCAGAAGCATTCATTCAGCATTTTTCTTACAACATTGAAACAGATGTCTCAGTTACTACCTTGTGCAATACGAAACAAAAAGAAGGAGAATCTTTCGTGTCATTTTTACAAAGATGGAGAAACCTAGCTAGCAGATGCTCTTGTGAGATCCCGCAAAAACAAATGGTGGAGATGTTCACACAAAATGTTAACAAGGCTATTGGCTATGATCTCAGAAAAGCTTGTTTGTCCACATTCAAGGATGTCATTGAAAAGGGCCTAGCAACAGAAAAGGTCTTAATTGAACAAGGAGTTATCAAGCTATTCAAAGAAAACAAAGAGGACTTCAAAGGAAAGGACAAACCAAAATTTTGGAACAAGAACAAGAACACGGTTAATGATGGTGTTGTTGATGCCAACACAGTAAGACCAAAGTTCGTCTTTTCTGGTTCAAGTTCTACCGACAATCAAGTGAACAATCAAATGGCTGCTAAACCACGAAAGAAGTACACTCCATTGGGAGAACCACTTGAATCAGTATTCAAAAAGCTTGTAGCAAACAAAGTGATCACGGTCCCAGATTTTCCTCCATATGAACCAAAGGTCAAACCGAATTGGTGGAATGATGATGAATATTGCGAGTTTCATAAGAGCAAGGGTCACAAGACAAGTAATTGCCATCGATTGAAAAACATTGTACAAGATCTCATTGACAGAGGAGATATTGAGATTGAGGGACATTCATCTAATCAAGAGCATGAGGTGTTTAAGGAACCATTCCCAAAACATGACAAGGGAAAAGGCAAAGTCACAGATGATCAAGCCAATTACACCAGAACATCTTACAATTATGATTCCACTATTAATCACATCTCAATGGACAATCATATTTCTACCATTACTATCAAAAATAAAAATCCTGAGAATTCTTCTCCAAGACCCAAAATTGTCCTAAAAGGTGTGGGATCTTCGTCCACATCTACCTCTGAATGTCATGTTACAACCCGTTGAGGTAAGATCACATTGCCAGGTACCTCTACTAAGAATACCAATCTTCCGTCAACTAAGCCTGAGTACGACCTTGTAGAGCAATTAGGGAAAACACCCGCACTCATCTCTATTCTCAAGCTCTTACGTATATCTCCTGCACATAAAGTTGTCCTTGACAAAACCTTGAGAGATACTGCTATCCCTACTGATCTAAACGTGGACCAGTTTCAAGCCATGGTGGGATATTTATCCGTTCCACACTCCCTCACATTCACAGAAGCCGATGACGCCTCCATAAGTCAGCCTCATAATGCACCTCTACATATTGAAGCCTTCATACATAAACACCGAATAAAGCGAGTCCTGATAGATGGAGGAGCAGGTCTTAATATTTGTACATTGAGCACCATCAGACAATTGGGATATTCTGACAAAGCTGTAAATTCTACAAACCAAATCACTATTAAGGCTTATGATGATGAAGAGCGTTCATCCAAGGGCACGGTCATCTTACCACTAAGAATAGGGCCAGTCACAAAGGATGTGGTTTGTCAAGTCTTGGATCTAGACCTCACGTATAACATATTGCTAGGACGTCCGTGGATTCATGAAATGAGGGCAGTTCCATCAACATACCACCAATGCATTAAGTTTCCTCATAATGGAGTCGAGGTAACGGTCAATGGTGATCCAAATCCATTCATATATTGCAATAACTTGAGATCACATACTGAGACTATCATTCCCAGCAATCGTGAGGCTACTCCTTCTTCAGCATATATTGATCCTGAGTCATTAAAGCCTTCGACATCCAAACAAGGTGAACTTAGAGCCAAGTTTCAAGACAAAGGCATGGGAGAATACACTCTGAATCAAACAATGTTCTTACGACAAGTCATGACCTCTCCCAAGGAATATGGGAGGCCACATCCTAATAAGCAAATCTCCATCATGCTACTCAAATGGGATCCTACCGTCTTTCAAAAATGGGGCGAACTAGAGGAAGAAAATTTATATAAAATGCTATATAAGGACGCTAAAGAGGATACACATGATCAAATTATAATACCCTGTGAGAACTATGGCAAAGGTTTCAAAATTCTACAAAGATTTGGGTATGATGGAAAAAGCCCTCTCGGACTACGCAAAGAAGGTGTCATGGAGCCTTTACAACCTGAGCTAACTACAAGAAGGGAACGCTCCAAGGGGCTTGGTTTTCTAAATCCCAAGATTCACAATAAAAGAACAAAACAGATATGGCGAGTCAAAGTGGCTGAAGTTCAACAAGAAGATGACTATTCTACAGATTCCAACGAATGGGAATGAGGTTCAGACAAATCCTCCAGCGACTATGAGCTCAACGAGACATTTAGAGAGCCAGAGGAACCTACAGAGGAGGAGGAGTTTTACAGGAAATTCAGAGTTGGTCAAGAACCGACCCATAAGGATCCCGCACAAGCTTCGTTTCAAGGCCCTAGGTCAAGATCACATAGGATGAGGACACCTGTCCCTGAGGGTGCTACTAGTGATGATAATTTGGACTCACTCACGATCGAAACTGATGAGGAGAGTGCCATTGACGACCTCGATGACTATCTTGACATACCTGAATATAACCACATCTTCACTATTAGCCTTGCGAACTCTGAAAACACTAAAGACCTTCCCCTCGTTCACCCCCAACTCATTGACTGGGATCAGGATGGACCAGCACAGCTTGATACATTTCAAAATGATGAAGCTATAGTCGATTATCTTGGCATTCGCGATGATCTTCCTCTTGGAGACCATAAAGCAGGATACGCCATAGAGCTTAATAACATGGCATACTTTGGTGAGGGTGTCGGGCCTTCTAGTCGCAAAAATGTGAAAATAAAAACAAAACAAGAGTCTTATGGCGAAAACCACACTGTGGCGCTATCTGACTTTAAAAAAGTAAAAAGAAAGGATGTATCTGAGGGTGAAAACCTCTCTGAGGCACCCGAAGATGGAAGACTTGACATTCTCCCAGCATCATACGAGGAAAAATCATCCATGTTGGTAGAGGAGACTATAAAGACAAACATTGGTACAACAGAGGTTCCACATAACATATTTTTGGCTCAATCATTGACAGAGGCCGAGAAAGCAAGGTTCATAAGCTTCTTTAAGGAATGACAAGTCAACTTCGCATGGTCTTATGCTGATATGCCTGGACTAGACCCCGATTTAGTAATGCATCATTTAACAGTCAAACCGGGGGCAAAACCAGTAAAACAGAAATTGAGGAAAATGCATCCACAAGTGGCATTATTAGTCAAGGCAGAGCTGGAGAAATTACTGGATGTCAGATTCATATGCCCAATTGATTATCTTGAATGGATTTCCAACTTAGTACCTGTTAGCAAACCAGATCGCAGCATCCGAATATGTACAGACTTCAGGGATATCAACAAGGCTTGTCCGAAGGATGATTTCCCATTACCAAATATTGATTTAATTGTTGATCTCACAGCAGGCCATGAGATGTTATCTTTAATGGACGGATTCTCGGGATATAATCAGATCAGGATTGCACCTGAAGATCAACATAAAACATCATTTACTTGTCCATGGGGAACCTTCTGCTGGAATGTCATGCCCTTTGGACTGAAAAATGCAGGTGCCACGTATCAACGAGCTATGACTACTATCTTCCATGATCTCATGCATGTAACGGTGAAAGATTATGTTGACGACCTTTTGGTTAAATCAATAGACAGAAATACACACTTGGACATACTTTCAGTTGCTTTTGATAGGCTGGAAAAATACAAGGTAAGATTAAACCCAAAGAAATGTGTCTTTGGAGTAACCTCCGGGAAGCTCCTAGGATTCATTGTGTCTAAAAGAGGAATAGAAGCTGATCCAGCAAAAGTCAAGGCTATCTTGGACATGCCGCCACCCAAGAATATCAGTCAACTTCGGTCTTTACAAGGGAGACTCCAGTCCATACGAAGATTCATAGCACAACTTGCAGATAAGTGCAATCCTTTCCAGCACCTGCTACACAAAAACATCAAGTTCATATGGGATGAGAACTGTCAACAGGCTTTTCAGGCACTCAAAGACTATCTTTTGAACCCGCCAGTTTTGATGCCACCAATTCCGGATCAACCATTGCTACTTTACATATCAGCTACTCCAACAGCACTGGGGGCACTCCTAGCACAGCAAATACTTGACGGCAAGGAAAAAGCAGTCTACTATATCAGTCGCACGTTGGTGGGATATGAGCTGAACTACACACCTATTGAGCGTGCATGTCTCGCTGTGGTCTTTGCTTCACAAAAATTACGACATTATATGCTCACTCACAGGACTAAGTTGATTGCCAGAATTGATCCACTAAAATATCTTCTCAACAAAGCTACACTTACTGGGCGACTGGCCAAGTGGGTAATGATTTTGAGTGAATTCGACATTGAATACGTGGACAGAAAAGCCATAAAAGGACAAGCCATCGCAGATCAACTGGCAGATGCTCCCATGATAGATGATGTTCCTCTACAGTCAGAATTTCCAGATGAGTCCATTCTAACAATATCACCTGCAAAGCCATGGCGACTATACTTTGATGGCTCATACACACAGCATGGGGCAGGAGCGGGTATACTCTTTATAACTCCCCAAGGCGATTCTATACCAAAGTCATACCGCTTATCATTTCCTTGCACCAACAATATAGCGGAATACGAGGCATTAACAACTGGGTTAAGAATTGCAGTTCAGTGGAAGATCCAAGAACTTCGTGTTTTTGGGGATTCTCAACTCGTCATCCGTCAAGCAACTGATGATTATCAAACAAAAGATGAAAAGCTAATGCCTTACAAACAACTGGTAGATGATCTGAAACAGCACTTTGCAAAGATAGAGTTTGAGCAGATAACAAGAGAACAGAATCGCGCTGCTGATGCCATGGCTACAATTGCTTCGCTCATTGATCTGCCGCAAAATGAGACCTGCTATGAGTTCCTGGTTGACAACCTGCTGATTCCGTCATATGAGATCACTCCTACGGAAATGATATGTGTTGTTGGTTCTGAATCCCAGTTATATGGTTCCATATTCACATACCTTCGCGACAATATCTTACCTCCCGATCTATCGAACAACCAACGCCGCACTTTCATTCGCTAATCCTCCCGATACGTTATCCTAGCTGATATCCTATACCGACGAGGTCTAGATGGCACCCTTCTTAGATGTTTAGAGAGTGACGAAGCTCAGATTGCGTTACGAGAAGTGCACGAAGGGATATGTGGTCCGCATACTAGTGGTCCTACCTTGGCCAAGAAACTCATCAGGACTGGATACTACTGGCCTACTATGGAAAAAGATGCATATCAGTTTGTCAAGAAGTGTAAGCAGTGTCAAATTCATGGAGACCTTATACATGCACCAGCACAAGAACTACAGCCACTTGCATCTCCTTGGCCCTTTTGTCAGTGGGGACTCGATCTCATAGGCAAGATTCACCCTCCTTCTTCCAATGGACATAAATTCATTATCACAGCCACAGAGTATTTTACAAAGTGGATTGAAGCTGTGCCTCTCACACAAGTTACTGGGAAACAAATCGCTACTTTCATCCTGAACTACATCATTTGCCGATACGGGATTCCTACTTCCATTATAACCGATAACGGGCGTCCTTTCAAGAACCAGGATGTTCGTGAACTCTGTGAGCGCTTCCATATCTCTCACCGTTTCTCCACACCATACTACCCCCAAGGTAATGGCCAAGCTGAGGCGTCTAACAAAACAATTCTCAAAATACTTAAAAAGACAGTCGACGACGCTGGCCGTAACTGGCATGTCCAACTCAATCCCGCACTTTGGGCCTATCGTACCAGTGTCCGCACACCTACAGGAGCTACACCCTACTCACTTGTCTACGGTGCTGAAGCCATCTTGCCTATTGAGGTCGAGCTACCTTCTTTACGGGTCTCCTTGAGAAACATAATCAACGATGAAGACTACAGGGTCTCCCGCTTACAAGAACTAGAACTGCTGGAGGAACGACGACACACTGCTTTTAATCATCTCAAGGCTTACCAACAACGAATGAGTCGCAGTTACAATCACAAGGTCAAGCCTTGCACATTTGAGGTAGGTGACTTAGTCCTCAGAGAGAACCCCAAAAATCAACAAGACAGAGATAAGAAGGGCAAGTTCGAACCAAATTGGCTTGGTCCTTACATCATCACAGCAGCATATGGATCTGGGGCATATCAGCTCTCTACTACAGAAGGTGAACCTTTGGAGGATCCTATCAACAGCATGCACCTTCGCAGGTTCTACACATAGATTTTCAGAGTATCTTAACGCAAAAATACAAAAAAATCAAAAAAATTCAAAAATACAAAAAAATTATAAAAACAAAAAAAATCGTCACTTGGTGAAAACCTGGCAAACAGGCGCCTTGTGACAACAAAAAAAATTGAAAAATCGAAAAAAGTAAAGAAAAATAATTTCGTCCAACGGTGAAAACCACTTCGGTGGCGCCCTGGGCAAGTACCATGGTGAAAACTGGGTCACCAGCGCCATGCGTAGGGACTTTGCTCCTCCCTCTTTCAGGATTCTCTTTCATCCTTTCACTTTGCACACACTCACAACCTATTCACTCACAATAAACTTACCCATTCCCATCATGGCTTGTTATTGATCTACCTAAGATTGATTAGCCATCCATAACCCTCCTTTTTCACTCCCTTTTCCATCCATAATAAATCAGATCCTATCTGTGACTACGGCCAATTCCTACGTCTAGTAATGGGTGTGGAACTGAGAACATCACATGTTTCGAGGAGTACAGTTTCTTTCAGCTTTCTTCAGTCTATCTGCGCACAATCCGCAATAAAGCAGCATCTGCATCGCCAGTCCGCAATAAAGTTTCGTCTTCTCCGCAATAAGGTATCAGTTTCATGGATTCAGTCAGTTTCAAATGAGACACAGCAGCAACAATGGGCTTCAACAAAATCAAATCTTTCAACAGACTCAGACAACATATGGTTCAGTGCTATCTATCTTTTTTTTTGTGAAAGTGAACATTGTGACCACAATCGAATAAGACTTAAACAAGTGACAAGAGACACTAAACTTGAGGACTACAGTGGATGTTGGTGTTGAGTCTTGTTTTTCTTTTGATTTTATCTTTTTGGTGACATGTCTTTTAGCTTTTCCAAGATGTCTTTGACTAGAGATTCTATCTCCAGGATGTCTTTGACTAGAAAGGCGAGGATGGGGTATCGTCACCTATTTGCATTTGCTGTCTGTGGATTGTCTTTTAGTAATGCTATGACTTGTCCAAGGATATGAGGACACTGTGAGTCTAGTATGAACTGGGGCATTCCTTGTTTGTGACTGTCTTATCTCCATGCAAACAGGTACAATGACTTTCTGGGTCGAACATATGCCTCGATTGTCATAACCTACCTGCCATAATAAGCTCAATGATGATAACGCACAAGAAGCTCTTTCACGTTCATATCTTCTGTCTTCCATCCCCCTTTCTTGATTGACTTTCATCATCCTTCTCGAGTCCGCGTAGCCCGCTATCACATGACTGAGTACAATGACACACCAAAAACATTTGCATTTCATATAGTTACACCTACATCACCACATATAAGCATTTCACACATACATATAGATATCACAATTGCATCACATCCTGCATACAACACATGTTAGCACATCTCACATTTTCATTATGTAAATAATCATTTGCATTATCATATTCATTTGCATTACATACATTGACATTTGCATCATGCATCACATATACAACATAAAAAAACAAAAATATATTGCATTGCATCATATAAGCATCCGTATCACATAAGAACATTTCATCACATAAGGTACACATGCATATAACTGCCGCAAAAAAAATGGATCATCTCTCATATATACTCAAAATGTGTCATGATACAATGATGTCAAAAGAATCATATGGCTACAAAAGAATCACCCGCAGGTGTCTACAATACAACAATGGTACATCTACTGATACAATGGGATCCCACTATAGCTATGAGGAACTCCCTCCCTCAGAGCCGCCTCGCCTCGACGGAGTCTGAGCTATAGATGGACCCGCCCCTGGATCCCCCTGTCTCTCTGGTGGTGGTGGAGGCCCCATGACCCCACCGCTGGATGCCTGTCTCCTGCGGCTCCCTCCCGTAGCCGTCGCTGTGCGCGACGATCTATGGAAGCTCCTAGCCCGCTGATCTGTTGGCACGGCTGCATAGTATAGATCCCTCCAGTAGGCGATCTCCTCTCCGGCTCGCAGAACATATGCGTAGCCTGTCCCTGCATCCTCTGCTGCTCGCCTACCTGCCCTCAGAGCTGTCTCGGCCTCTGTGTATCTCTGGATGGCCTAATCCCTCTCCCGCTCTGTGTCTCGGACCCTGATCCTGAGGTGGTTCCTCTCTCGCACCAAATCCTCAATCTCATCTGCCTGGCCCTGGCAGATCTCCTGCAGCCTCACCACCTCATCCTCCTCAGAGTCTCCGCTCTCCGCCTCTGCCTGTGGCTCCTCCTCTACAGGTGCCTGTCGCTCAACCTCTGCCTGCACTTGTCCCTGTGCCTGTATAGGTACCTGTGGCTGCACCTGTCTCTGTCCCTTTGGCTGCACCTGTCTCTGTCCCTCTCTGGGACCCTGTGCTGCTGGCACCTGTAGGGGCAGTCCACCCCGTCCTCTCACCACCGTAGCTGCTCTCTCCTGTCCTCCCTCCCTCCGAGGTGCCACTCGCCTCTCTCCCACCACTCCCCTCCGCCTCCGCCGGCCCCTACCTCCATCCCCTCCTCCATCATCATCCTCTCCTCCACCCTCTCCATCCAGTGGCTCTGCCGGATCTGTCAATCTGGGAAATGGATGCTCTGCCCAGTACGCAGAGTACTCTGCGTCCATCCCTGCATCATCTACCTCTGGCCACATGTCTCATGGCATCGGCATCATCTCAGCTAACTGTGTCACTACCTGATCATATGATAACAGTGGGCCAAACTGCACCTGATCTCTGACCGTCCGGGCATACATGCCCGAGCCTCGTGGCATCCGCTGAATCCGCCCGAACTGCCTGCACACCCTATCAATAAGCTGTCTCTCCAGAATATAGGGCGTCCGCCCCATCAGATACCTGCTCCTAAACACATATGGTAGCTCCAAGGCATCGTCCTCCCACTCCTCGCACCCCAGGTACGGCCTCCAGATCACCATGTCAATATCATCAATGACTCGCCTCCAATGCTCTAATCTCCCAATCCGAGGCTGGGATGTGATCATGTCATACAGGTGCACAAAACTCTGTCCCTATCCTCTACCTCTGAAATAAATGGGCCGTGTGATGGGAAGGTGCTCATAGGCCCACACCTGCAAGAGAGTCACGCCGCAGCCCAAACCCACTGATCCGTGGTATACAAACTGATGCAGCTCATAATACAAATGTGCCAGGACACATGGCCCCCATGCATACCTAGTGTGCTCTGCCATCAGCGTCTCCAAGGCCCCTCCCCAGCCCACTGCCAATCCTCGTGTGGCCCTGTCTGGACACAAATATCCACTGATGACTCCCCCAACAATTGCCGGCAATGCTAATCCTGTGGCAGTCATGGTGTCCCAGGCTACATGACCTGCTCGCATCTCCAACTCAGGATCCTGAAAAACCCGTCTCAATGCCTCCCTGTCACCGTCACGGTCGTAGGGAATCAACTCTCCATCAATAGGAACATGCAGAATCCTATATACATCCTCTAATGTCACTGTCATCTCACCCATCGGCAGGTGAAACGTGCATGTCTCTGAGTGCCATCTCTCGGCCAACGCAGTCAGCAACCCCATGTTTGCCCGAAACTCGGGCACATAGAGCATATGTGTGAGACCCATCTCCTCAATGGAAATCATGTCCTGGATCGACAACTCTGGTCGCAGTCTCTGAGTCGATGGGAATCTCTCCCGTGACTCTAACATCGACAAATACTCCTGCAGTCAAGCACAATCAATCTTGTCAGTTATCGTGGCATTCACTGTTTATCACAAAATGCTACTTGCTACCTAAATGCATCTGGTTATCTATCCTAGTGACACTCACCGTTCATCACAAAGTGTTGCTATCTACCCTAAGTAGTGCTCCCTGTTCATCACAAAGTACTACGTGTATGACATTCCCTATTCATCACAAAGTGTCACTCACATTCGCACTCCCTGTTCATCACAAAGTGCTACCTATCTTGGTGCTCCCTGTTCATCACAAAGTGCCTGGATCTATCCTAATCTTTCTAGAGGACCTGCTTGAGTGTATCCTCTCAGCAGCTTATCCAATCGACAGCGTATGTTCATCACAGAACTGCCGATTTGACCTAAAAGACTAAAACCATGCATTTAAACAACACACACGCACTTTTACAACACACACGCGCTTTTAACTCATAAACGCACCTATAGACTGCACAAACGCGCTTCTGAAACACAGATGCGTTTTATGAACACAAACGTGCCTATGCCAGACAAAAACGCGACCAGGGAACACAGACGTCCCTACATGACATAAACGCTCCTATAAAGCACAGATGCTGCTACATTTCACAAACGCGTCCGCATTCAACACAAACGCGGTTCCAGGCATAAACGCGCCTGGAAACGACACAGACGCGCCTGTTGGACACAGACGCGGTTGCGCGTTTTTGCACTTTTTAAATATCCTATTCCTAGCACATTTATTGCTCCTAAACATGCATTTATGACAAAACTCGAAATGCGTGAAAGTACGAGGAGGTTTTCGGGTACTTACCGGCTCTCCTGCATCGGCTGGTCACTGGAATCGGCGGACACGGTCAAATCTATGAATGAATGCCATCGCTGCTGACTGCTGCTGCTCTTTTCTCGCTCTGCACTATGATCTTCTAAGGGTGTGGATGACAATGAGGATGTCTTTTGCCCGTGGTCTATCTTATAGCCTACCCTAGCCCTGGCCTTCATTTCCCGAGTCAGTATTCTTCATCCTGTGACTTTGTCACTTTATCCAATCAGTCCATTCTATCTCGTCTTTCTTATCGAGAGATTGTCTGCACTCTTTCCAGACTTTTTTCATCCAATCTCTCGAGGGGGCATATAATTCCTTATTCTGGGGCAACTTTGTATCAGTTCATCTTATTTTCTTTGAAACAACGCAACAAGCCGCATTGTCTCAAAGAGGGGCAAAATGTAGACACCTAAAATTGTCATGTCTAATTAAATAAATATTTTATTTATTTAATTATCTAAGCCTAATTCTTCTATTAATTAAATAAATTTTTATTTATTTAATTAATTCATTTATCCTCTTCTAGCCTTATTTCTCATTTAAATAAATACATTTATTTATTTAAATTATCCCTTTCCTAAATTAAATAAATATTTTATTTATTTAATTGTCCTACTTCTTCTATTAATTAAATAAATCTTTATTTGTTTAATTAATTCATTTATCTTTTTCTACACATGACACATGTCATTCATCTCTTATTTCCTACACCACCTACCTCTTTCATTATTTTGGTATTTCTTATACCTACCCTCTAATCCTAGCCGACCTCTCTTTTTACACCTCTCAATCTTAACCCTCCATTTCATATTGTGTCTTCTATTTAAGGAGATGCTTTCTTCATTGTCAAACCCTAATCCCTAATGAGACATGCCTAACTACTTGATCAATTGACTAGACTACAATTCTACTTGCAACCACATTCCGTTCTTTGTTGAGCTCTTGTGCATACAAAAATCTGAGAGCAAGTATATCAAGCAAGATCAATGGAGATAGGAAGAATGGAGATCAAAACCCTATTGGACATGTGATGGTATAATCTTTATGATTTTGAGTTATTTTGCATTGTCTTAGGTTATCTTCATATGTTATGGTGGATCTTTGTTGTTGTTAGGCTAGGGTTTAGTGGTTGAATCCATTTTAGTCTTTCAATATTATTGTTTATTGTTATCCATTTTCACCATATACAATTGTATTCTTTGACTAGGGCTATATTTTATTGATATTCATGTTTGTATATTTGTCACTATTGCTATAACCTCTTTGGGATTGTCACGATAGTGACTGGATGCTTGAAGTTTACTTCAAATCTTCTCATAAGCTGCTCATAATCATGGTTATGATATTCAAAGATTTTCATGACTCTTTCCCTTGTCACTTCTATCATGACAACCTTCCTTATATTGTCCTCAATGGTCTGTTATGACCATGTGCTCATGTTGCTCTTGTCATTTTTGCTCATTGTCCATTGACTTTTTATGGCTTTGACTATTATTGTTGTCAAAGATGGCTCTTGACAGTAAATTATATCACAGTCCTGTTGGCAAAAACAATGAAATAAAACTAAGAGGGGGGGGGGAGGGGGTGCGTGTGAATCAGATTTCATCAGATCAAACAATTTAAGCACTATTCTAGATTTGATCAACTGTAGTAAGAACAAAGATAAACACAATAACAACAATACACATAACACAAAGATTTTGACGAGGAAAACCCAGTTAAGAGAAAAACTACGGTGGGAACCTACCCAAATAAGATGATACTTTGGAGTAGTATGTGTAAATATTACAATGAGGAATGCACATGCATTTAGGCTCACTGCCTACTCATTTCTCAAAATATGATAACCCGAAAGGCTACAACCCTCAGGGAGGGTTCACTAGCTTAAAATAACCTTCGAACAACAATCCGGTTTACATGAACTAAAATAATAACATCTCCAAATGCCTAATGATAGTTCTGGTTAAGCACATTTGTCTTCTCTGCAACTATCTTTTCTCAACACTTTCTTGAAATCAATGAACACTGAGAGGGGGGGATGAATTAGTGTTACAATATTTATAAATTTGTTAATCTGATTCTTAATCAACCAGATGCATAGATAAGAAACTAAAATGCAGAAACACAGAGCAAACAAGCACATAACCATAACACCAATATTTTTACATGGAAACCCGTAAAGGTAAAAACCACGGTGGGATTTGAACCCATAATATTATTATATTTGACCAATACTAAAATAATATTACATGAGTTGGAATGCACACGCATTTAGGAACATTTCCTAGAACTCACTGCTCAATTACAAAATGGCTACAACCTGTAGGAAGGCTCACTACCTTACAAGATAATATAAAATGATTAAAATGAGTAATAAACTGAATAAAAGCATTTGACCATGCCAAATAACAACTCTAATTAGGCACAAAGTAATCCAATGCATTGTTCTGATAAACTACTCTGTCCTGCCTTGTTACTGATTAGCACATCAACAAAACTCAAGGTGTGCACATAAAACTACGCTCAGTTTCTCCCAAAATAATGTCACACACCATATCAATATGTAAATGATTTAACCAAGTTGATCTTATATATCCGTACTAACAAAAATGGTCTCTCACAAGTTGGCTTCACAAAATATCAAAATATGAAACGTGTAGCTTCAAGTCGGCTCAAATATTCACAAAAAAATATTCCAGATCCAAAATATATGATCACACGCTTCCCATAAGTCATCAATAAATCACCTCAAGAAATCTGGTCCACATGATACATCATCAATAATGTAGATATTCCTGTTTTACTGCTCTACTGGATACCAGACCTTCTAACATTCTGAAGAATCAACACCAGAGGACAATATTACATGATAATCTACTTCTCATACTCAATCAACTTATCTCAGATGTTTGGAACCAAAATCACATCACTAGAAATGAGAACTGTTCACCAAAATCATACATAGAGTATCACTAACAAACTTGCACCAAAACTCCATATTAAATATCCCAAACTCCATACCGGATAAGATCAATAGGTTGATTTGTCATCAATGACAAATCCTAAGAAATATCATGCATCAAACATCACCAATCTTCACCGGAGCATCACTAGAATAGTGTCTTATGCCAACAATCTCTCCCTTTGGTATTGATGGCAACAATGTGAAAAATGATAAGTGTTCCAAAGCTCCAAAAAAATGCAAACAATCTTATAATCTGAAATCTATACACTCAATTGACTCATGTTAGCAACAATCAAGAAGGAAAATTGAGAGGGGGGGGGAGGGTGAATCAGTTTTCACCGGAGCATCCAATTTAAGCACAATCTCAGATCTAAACAACTGTAGCAATAATAAAGATAAACACAATATCACCAACACACATGACACCAATATTTTGATGTGGAAAACATGGTTAAGGGAAAAACCATGGTGGGAACCTACCCACAATAAGATGATACTATGCAGTAGTATGTGTAAATATTACAAT
This sequence comes from Cryptomeria japonica, assembly GCF_030272615.1. NCBI lineage: Eukaryota > Viridiplantae > Streptophyta > Pinopsida > Cupressales > Cupressaceae > Cryptomeria > Cryptomeria japonica. The sequence goes on from NC_081410.1 coordinate 157,607,419, forward strand.
GGGGAATGCACATGCATTCAGGCACACTGCGTAGAGCTCACTGCTCAAAGGGAAGGTTCACTACCTTACATTAAGATTCAAACTACAATCCAGATTATATGAACTACAAATATAGAAACTCCTTATGCCTGATGATAGTTCTAGTTAAGCACATTTTCCTTCCCTACAATAATCTCTACTCATTACATCACATCAAAGGATATATTCTCTTAGGCACCACATATACCACTCTTTAATAATGCAAACACAACATCGATAGTCAAATTACATGACTATACCATCTATTTATACAATTCATCAACCTTGACTACAAGGTTGGTCAAACCCTCAATTCTTAATTACAAAATTTCATCACATGATATATATGTGAACAACGAGACCAATATAATGATACACATGACATAACATGGACCTAAATCAAATCTCCAAACCTTCATCACCATCGGAGATCATGCCAAGATCAACCGCATAACACGAAGAATATCATCAGATCAACAAAATCATCAAGAATGCACATAAGAATCAATGTTTACCACAAAAAAAATAGGACACGGTCAGGAAACACCAACAAGCACATTAGAACCATCCAAAATAGCTACACCAACACCACTTATGCAAATATTCATCGATCAACACACTAATTCTCAGGAACACTTAACAACAACAATTTGGACTAGAAAGATAGCTTGCAAAGCACCAAATCATGAACCATCTGAACTGAGGATACACATGAATATCCAAAACATTCTCCCAAATCTTCAACCAAAGATATGATCATACCAGAGCTCACTGGACTAAATACCAAACTCTATCAACCACTGCACAGAAAGACTAAACTACAAACTGGATCAAATAATATGATCAAGCAATATTTTGGATCACTGAAATAAATAACGAATGAAGTATTCCAGCATCCCAAATAGATAAACCATCCATATCAATGGAATGCAGTCACCAAAACACTAAAACAACTCACAACACATGAATATGTTGACATCAATGAGAACAATATATCCTAACAAAAACAAGATCCAACAATCTTCCCCTTTGGCATTAATGGCAATATATGAATGTGAAAAAATTTCAATGCAAAGGAAATAAATCAATGCCAACAATCTGTAACAAATTGCCCCTAAGATCATGCACACAAGGCTCCAAAGATAAAGCAGTTTTTCACATGACTCTCTCCCCCCTTAACAACAATGCCAAAGACAGAATATAAATTATGCTCGCTCTCTCCCAAAACACATCCTTTAAGAAGGACAATATCCCCCTTAGGATAAACCCACAACTAAACATCAAAATCACAAACTGAATACTCTAACTAGGTAGCAGCACAAACTCATGAACTCGGATAAAAGGATAAGGCTCTAAAATCCACTGGATTGATGGAACTCCATGAATATAGTTCTCAACAAGAGGGGAAGAGACCCCTAACTTGTCTCTCAAATAAACAAATGTATCTGTAGCTTAGTGAAAATGTTTGCAATTTGATCCTCTATAGATACATATTCCAATCCGACTTCCTCATTACTAACTTTCTTCCTCAAGAAATGGGTAATGTCTTGATTAAAGACTTTTATCCTAATGGCATGCAACTATATCTATTTGGAATGCATTACCCAAACACCGCAATGGATCACTCGCACACGAAGTTCCATGAGTGTAATCTTTTTCAAATCCTAATATGATTTCTATCTTGTCAACCTCTAGAGGAGCCACCTGACTTGGCCCCACCCAAACCAAGATCCATTCTTCCCACTTTTCAAGATTGTATTTCTCTTCACTATCTTGCAGTTTCCCTCGTGAATTTTCAATTATAGTGCAGAGTTCTTCACGAAGGACACCACCACATCGTCTAGAGTCTATGCTTCAATTTTTTTCTTTGATCCCATGGAGGCCAATAGTCCTTTGTCTGAGGAAGTGCTTCCTGAATAGTCATGGGGGGAAGAGGTAATTCTTGAAATCGCCCTTCTATTGGGAGATTGTGTACATAACCTCTTGGTTTTCTGAAAGCTGAAAATTACTTCGAGTCCCCCAACTTTGGTTCCACACTATAGAATTTTTTTGATATTGACTTTCAAATATCCCTCGGTGCAAAAGCATCATTCTCATAATAGAAAAACTTTAGGCTCTCCTTGCATGAACACATTGATTTCCTCCAAGTGTGGCCCAATAGGTTTCGTAGGAACTCCAAAACTAGTGAGTCCCTCCAGACATAAATTAGAGGCGTCACATCAGACACTATAGACATTGTTTGTTTTTATTGCATACTCTCTATCTATTTATCACCCTTAAACACTTTCCTCTGCCATTCTCCAATTGCTCTCTTCTAGGCAGCTGATGAGCTTGTTTCCATGTCATTCAAGATAATGCCTGCTTGCTTTCTTTTAGGAAATATGTTTACACATGACTCTTCAGCTTGTGTGTTCTGCTTCCCTATAGATATAAATTTTAATTCATGCTCAGATAATAATTAAATAAAATAAGCATTTGTAATGAAAAGATTTAGTCATTCGATGTTACATATTATCTGACGGAAAGATTCTAGACAATTCTTGGAGAAACGAAACATCATTGATAATCATTTTTTGCAAATAACACTGAATCAAATAAATTAAAAATGTTTCATGTAATTTTTAAAAGTAGAACTCGTTCAATGCTTTCATGCACTGACAACAAAGTCGTCTGACCCACACCATTATGCATAATAGAACAAATCAATATAATAGGCTATTAGTCAATGGATTTAGTTGCATGTACAAGTTTTCTATTTGAAGCCTTATGTTTCCCTATATTCGAGACAAAATAAAATTCTTGTGAGTAGGAAATTGATTCAGGAGTTACATGTGAAGAATTTCGCAAAGTAAATGATGACAATCAAATTCAAATTTTATCTGTCTTAATTAAAGAATTTTATCTTGATGGCATTAAATTAAAGTTCTTCCTCTATTTTATGGTGATCTCTAGAGTAGAGGTTTCTTTGCATCGACCTGGGATACATTTAACTTGTGTTGTATCCAATACCAGATAGAAGAGAAAGTACTTTAATTTAAAGTCATCGAGATAAAATGCTTTCAAGACATATATTAGGTATAAAAGGAAGCCTACCTTGTCATTTGAAGGGGTTTACCTACAATTCAAGTGATCTCTTAATTATAAAATCAATTCAATTCCAAGTGAACATGCAATCAAGCATTCATCAAGAATTGAAGGAGAAATCAAGTTAATAAAAATATTTAATAGAGGAGATATTTAATAAAGATATCGTCTTTTAAATTAAGAAATGGACAAGAGATTAAGAATAAAAACCTTCCATATTGCACACTAAAAGGTATATTAAAATCAATTTAAAGTGTATTCATTTAGGGACCTTTCATAAAATATTCTCAACTTACACATCATAAAAGGATCTTAAAATATTCATTGTTTATAATGATAAGAATCTGGTTGTTCCATACACCTTCCTTTACTATTTTAAAAATATGATCGACCAAAATATTGTGTAGCAGTAGTATGGAGTGCATTTCATCTATTTTATGCCTAAATATTTCATCATACCTTTGTTGATATACCTTTAGATGATCAAAGGCATTTTGTCTTCGTTCATGGATCATTTCTAACTCTTGCAGTCTAGATACTCATTGTTCTTCATCTGGAATGAGACCTTTTAGTGACAAAGGTGATTGATCAATTGTGGTGTTTGGGTAATGCATTCCAAATAGATCCAGTTGCATACCATTTATCTGTCTTGATTAAAGGAGTTTATCCTGATTATATTAAATTAAAGTTCTTTCTCTATTTTCTGGTGATCTCTGGAGTAGAGGTTGCTTTGCATCAGCTTGGAATACATTTAACTTGTGTTGTATCTGTGGAAATGTGTATCCTAGGATGATGCAATGCAACCTCTGCTCCACCAATACCAGATAGAAGAGAAAGTACTTTAATTTAAAGCCATCGGGATAAAATGCTTTCAAGACATATATTCTCATAGAACAAAGCAAATGGCATAAGACACTCTCATCTACCTCGCAGCTATCATAGAATACCTCCCCGAGGAGATATTCTCATGTCCTTTCCTACTTTATGCTATCAATGAAATACATAACCGTCCTCACAATGCAGTCAATGCAACAAATATATTTCCATTTCGATCAGTTTTATTTGCCAACATACTCTTTACCTGTTCCAAAATGGGAGCTTTGGAATAGAGTATGGGCTTCCATCAAAGTAGAAGGTAAGGGCAATTAATATCAGATGCTTACGGTTGGAAATGCTTTGTTTGACATGTTTGGAAAATGTGGAAGTATAGACATGAAAGTGCATGAACTGTTTGGTGAGATGCATCAAAGAAAGGCGATCTAATGGAATGCTATGATTGCAGGATATGCACAAAATGTGTTTGAAATGGATTTAGAAACTTCCAACCAAATGTGATTAGTGAGTATAGATGTTGTAGTACAACTGCCCAGGTACACATGCATGCAAAATGTGTAAGCTTAGATAAGGGACATGAACTGTATGACATAATGCCTCAAAGATCACCCAATATCCAATGACGGTTGGGAGAAAGAAAACATCAAATTTTTTAGAATCTTAAATATTTCTTTATTCATCACTATAAATCTATTATGAATTTAGTCTCAATATTGCAGAAATTTATTCTATTATGAATGCAATATTTAGGGATGTAATCTTTGTATATATTTTTAATTAGAAAAAGGTCCTAATAGAATCCCCAACTAATTAATCTAGAGAAAGATACCACTAAAGAAAGAAATGCAATCCTCACCACTATGGTCTTGAAGGATTTTAAGACACTTGGATTCCTATTTTGGCCCGCTTTTCCTTGACCCTATGTTAAGATAGTAAACTAGTTTGAGAGAATCTATTGGGTGGGAAATTGTGTATGGTTGCAATTATTTTCATGCATGGAAAGTGATTTAAAGTTTGGACCAATAGAGGATAAGTATTTCTTGAACCTTCAAGGACATGTGTAGAGCACCACATGGATGTTTCTCCATTATTGAACTCTTTGAATATGTAAGTAAATTATTTTTGGTTGATGACACAATAAGTGTGGTATTTGTCTTTTTGATATGTTGTGGATAATATTAATCAAATATGGAATTTTTTTGATGCTATATACACTATGTTTTGGATTCAATTTAGGCAAGCAAAGAGGTAATGGAAGAATAAAAGAGGTACACAAAGGAAGAAGAGTGAAATAGGTGGTTTGGGATGGAGGTTACAAGTATATATGATAATTCGTATGGATAATTTGTTGTCTATAAAGAGGCAAATAAGCTATCACAACTTCAACATGAATGAATGCCTCATCTACAAAAGAAAAAGGTACCTCTAATGGTTTCAAAATTTGTCAAAATAGTTATGATATACCAAATACTCAAGTGGAATATCTTTTAGGTAACTAATATTATCTTCAAACTATTTATTTTGATTTTCATCATATATGGACCTAATTGCCCCACCTTTAGGAGATAACTATAGGAGATAATTTATTACATAGAAAAGTCCATCATAAATAAATTAATTATACATCCTATGTGAATTTTTACTATCACAAATTGATTTTAATTCATTTATCTACATGAATACACTCTTTATTTATTAGTTCTAGGAATGGAGCACTCACATGGGCAAACAAAATGCTAGGTTTGAGAAAAATAGTTAAGAGATTGGATATATTTTTTTATATTTTCCAAATGGCTTGAGTATAATGATAATATAATTTATAAAATAGGTTTATATCACTTTCCTTTGACTTGGTCATGGAAGATCATCTAAACCCCGAATGCACCTTCATCTTTAAAAACATGTAGTTTAAGGTCAATCATTTATATCTATCTTATCAAACATTAGAGGAGTGAACTTCTAAAAGTAAGAAGTACCAAGATGCGTGGTCTAGTAAAAATTTTGTATTCCTAAATCACTCAAAATCATAACCAAGGTTTTTGCATTGCATATCTATCATTTATTTCAATTTATTATTAAACCAAAGAAAATAGGATTCATTAAAATCCATAATTTCATTAAAAATATTATTCATATCTAAGAAGGCATGGAGTGGGATGAGTATTACTGTAAATAACCCTTTATCCTTTCCATGTGCATTTCCCTTGGTTTTAGTCCCATTTTTTATTTATTTTATTCAAAACAAAATTTATAGATGCCTCTACTTGTCTCATCATTCATTAATTGTTTGGGATTTTCATTCCATTCACCAAGGTTGGCATCTATTCTAAGACTTTGTGTCATGGCCAAGCTAAATGATTTGACTCTAGTTTCTCTCCAATCTAGTCACCTAGTAGCATGTGAAATCTATCTCTTCCTAATTATTATTCTCTCCATATTGTTAATGACCATTTCATTAATGAATCCTTCCTCATAATTTTGGACATGTGAGACAATGTTTGCTCAAGGAATCTTTTCAATCCTCTTTCAAGATTCTTTCCCAAGTAATAATCTTGCATATTGGAAAATAAGTTACGCTTCTATTTTTCCAAGCTACTCTTCCTTATAATGTTTAGATTTACTCTAAAGTGCTCATTGTGACTCATGTTTACTACTCTTCCTATTAGTCTCATTCCAATATCTCCTACAAAAATATGGAATGATTACATTTATATTTTATTTGTGTCTCCTAAATATCCACAAAATTTGGAACAATAATACAATTTTTTAATAATATTTAATTGTAAAAGAAAGGATTAAAATTGAACTAAACACTCTAAATAAATTAGTCAGGGTTAAAGGGATAAACTAGGATCAATTCATGAAGGCAAGATATGTTATCTCAAAATTAATAGATTCATGGAAGAAAACAAATAGTAAATCTAGAGATAAAATTCTTGAAAAATTTAGCTAGCTAAAAGTGAAAGAATGCTATCAAGCTCTCATTTTCACATAGACTAGAAGAATGCTGGCAAAGATTGTAGAGGGTAAAGGCTACTGGACGTTGTAGTGTCTGACTTTATTACCCATCGATCAAATTTCATTGGAATTTTGTAAATCCATTTCAACAATCATTGTTTGTGCATATCCTGCAATCATAGCATTTCATTAGACCACATTTCTTCGAGGCATCTGACCAAACAGTTCATTTCTTAACTATAAAATCAATTCAATTCAAAGTGAATAGGCAATGAAGCATTCATCAAGAATTGAAGGAGAAATCACTATTGAACTTACCCCTGTCTCATATAACCCTATGTTGGCTAGGCCCCACAATAATTAGAAGATCCTAATTACTACTGTCACAATTTCATAGTGAATTGAGTTAATTAGTCCATTAGAGAGATTGGGAAAGAGTTTGGTATTGAGTTAGGTGTTGGTGGAAGGTTTATGGAGGTACACTATCATCATAATTAATGTTAGAGAGTGTTGTGTGAAGAAGAATGGCCATGAAAGGAGTGACTATCCTAAGTGCTTGAGACTGTCAAAAAAAGTGAGTATTGTAGCAGTGAATCTTCCTTTGTCCTTTGTGTGTTTGGGAGGGTAAAGACCCATGGTGGTATATGTTGAGTGGTTGGGAGGGTAAAGACCCACATATCAACTATCTACTTTGACATCCTAGGATGGTGTCCACCTACTTGAAAACCTTGTGAGCATGCTTTGTCTAATACTAACATATACATAACATGTGCCTCTCATATAACCCTATGTTGGCTAGGCCCCACCATAATTATAAGATCCTAATTACTAAAAATACTAGATTCTCCCCTAAAAGGTTGTTGAGTCATAGAAGGCCTAGCTTGATAGCCCTATAGTCTCTCATACCTAAAATGAGAGACTTTTCCATATCTGGTTACAAACTTCTCTCATGCCTCTTGTGTCCTCCCATGTACCTCCTTTTCCATAAGAGACTTTGCCATAGCAACCCTAAAGTCATTTGGATTGGACATGTGTAGGAAAATAGAAATTTTGGGCTTTCCACCCCTAATGAAATAATTGACAAGTAACTTGTCTTGAATGTAATATACAAACTACAAGAACTCTAAAAACTAACTCTCATGTTGAGCCACTATGAAACCTTATTATGTAAATTGTCAAACTCATTTATGCATCTCTATCAAAAATATTTTGAAATAGAACACACTTTGAAGCACTCCAAAATGGTATCCGAAGAGGGTTTCCAATGTTAGTTGGTGCATTTTATCCTCTCAGTACCACAAGGTGGAATCAAGTCCTTTGAAAAATTGCATTGAAATTTATGCCTTTAAGTTGCTCACATATAGATGCAACCCAAAGCATAAGTCCAAGCTAAGTAACCAAGACTTAACCTCAACCCCATTTGTGGATCTTAAAAATGTAGAGGATTCGAGATGAAGCAACTCTCGAATATGATCCTATGGCTCATGATATGTGCTTGCTATAGTCTATACCTCTTGTATTTATGCATGATGAGGCTAGGTAATGTGTATTGATCAATATTCTATCTCCTCTATGTGTATTCCCAAATTCAAGGCAAACTCCTAATAAGCTCCCAAGATGCAAGTATATGCTCTTCTACTACAAGTGGATCCTCATGGCTTGTAAGATTTGAGGTCCATACTCGAGCTACTCATCTTGGTGAAAAATTTCAAAGTGATATGACCCTTCCTTCCATTTCCTACACCCTATTTTATAACCCACACCTCATAACCTTTACCTCGCTTCCTATCATTATTACCTTCCATCTACCTTTCATATTCCCTATCTTAACCTCCTCCACTTTCCTACATCCTATCCTAAACATTAACCTCATACACACTTACTTTTACTTCACCTACCTAACCCCATTCCATCCTTCACATCCTTAATTTATCTCCCCCCATTCACTTTCCTACCTTCCAAACCCCTAACATATCCTAACTTACTCTTTCACGATTACTTCCTTCATCACTTACCTCCCTATCTTACCTCCCTATCTTATCATCTTTCACCATTTTATACCATATTCCTAACGGTACACTTATGCTCCCTTCCAAAACACTGACCAAAAATAGCACTCAATCACTACACAGTGCTCTCATGGTTTTGCAGCAGGGATATAACCTCAATTTGTAGATATTCACCTCAATTTGAGTAGTAGCAGATATCGGAGCATAGAGTAGTGAAGGACAACTACAATAGTAGTTGCCCACAAGATCACGAGATGGATCTATCACCGAGGCTTCTTTCTTTGTTGCCTCTGTCGGATGAAGGGAAGCAGTGAGGAACAACTAACACCTCTCTAGATGTGCAGTGTAGGTTAGGGTCATTGATTTGAGTCACTTCCCCAGTCATGTCTACAAGAAAAATGATCAATTGATCGATGGTTTATTAGCTAAATGGACGTTGGTCGCTTCTACAGTCATGTCTACGAGAATAATGATAAATGGAGAGAGGGGTTATGTTGGGGCCCCTACTATTGTATGCCCCTACTATTCTATGGTGGAAGAAGATCTATTCCATCTGATTTTTTTCTGGTCGGAGGATCGATCCACAGTTGTTACGCTCCATCCTGAGGAATCCATCCCAAGGAAGAGAGATTGAAGTCGGTCCAAAGGATGGAGGTAGTTCACCCCGACTGAGGAATCTAGGTTCTCGACGGTTCAGTTGAAGGGAGGGAGGCTCTTAGGGAACCCTGCTTAATTCTATTTCGTTACCCCACTGGATTGTTCTCCCTTGTTATCGGTTTAAATCCTAAACCCATGCACAGGGGCTAAGCACGGGCGAGTTGCCTTGTAGTGGGGTCATCTTGTGTGTAGAGAGAGGTTTCATAGAAGGAATCCACCGTGTGTTGAATCAGAAACTTCCCTCTTTCTTGACTGTGTGTTCTTGGTAAACCGAGGGATATGCTCATGTTTCCATGTGTAGGGGTTGCGTCTGGTTCAGATGCTTTCATGAGATGGTCAAATTTTTGGAAAAGCTAGTAGTATATACATATTGAGTGGGCTTTGCTCCTGGTTCTAAAACTGGAGGATTAACCAACAACATTTATCATTCAACCACCACCAGTCAAGCTAAAAATCTATTCCATTTCAAGAACCATAGTCCACTGTTCTAGCATCTCCATGAGTTCCAATAAGTTTTGTTCCAAGATTTGCGGAGGGAGGATCCGAAACTAGTGTTGCTCCTGATCATGAGTTTTTGGGGTAACCCCTAACAAAATGCCAAACGGCTTACAAATGGGCCCAAAACATGCCCTTATTACATTAAATAATGCAGCCTAGACTTGAAAATTCCTAACAAAACACAAAAACAAAAACATAACAAAATTCCTACCATGAAGCTGGAAAGTTTCCCATCGCTTGGTATCCTGGTATAGCTTCTCCTACAGCACCACTTCATTCCATGGTTGGTTCCCTATAGAGGTGGGATTTTGTAATGGTAGAGGTGGGAGGAAGAGGCGGGATGAAGTAATCACAAAGGTCGACAGGACGAAGATGCGGGATTTATGAAATGACTTGGTCTTTTCTTTTTTTTGAAGTAATGCACACGGTTGTCAGAATTTCAATGAACACAGACACTTTTTCTTAAAAAACCAAAATGCCATTGCCAATTCCTTCTCTGTCAAAACCAAATGTTGTATTATCATCGGAATTCCGACGAAATCGGGCATTGTTTCAAAAAAAAATCAAATTTGATCACAATATACCTTCTCCATCGGAAACCTCCATCAGAATTTTAGGCCAAATGTATTAGTGAATCTAGCATACCAGGCTATAGGGGTTTGCTTCAGTCCATACAAAGTTTTCTTCAATTTGCAAACCATATCTCCTTCATCTGGTTGCTCAATGTGTACTTCCTCTTCAAGATCACCATTCAAAAAGGCCGACTTGATATCCATCTGATACACCTTGAATTTTTTGTAAGCAGCATATGCAAAAAAAAAAATTAACAACTTCAATTCTAGCTACAGGAGAAAATTTTTCTTCATAGTCAATACCTTCCATATGAGAATACCCTTTACATACCAATCTTTCTTTGTTTCTGACAACTTCACCGACTTCATTCAGTTTATTTTGGAATACCCATTTAGTACCAATCACATTCTTGTATTTAAGTATTAGAACAAGCTCCCAAGTGTTATTCTTTTCAATTTATTCAGCTCTTCTTACATTGCTTTTAACCAATTTTCATCCTTACATGCTTCTACAAAAATTTTAGGTTCAATCTTTGAAATCAGGCATCTCTCTTCAGCATCAATCCTTCTCCTAGTCATCACACCTTTATTCTTATCACCAATAATCTGATTTTCTGAATGATTCAACCTTACATACCTTGGACTTTGGAGTCTTCTTATTATTCTGATTTTTCAGGCTCTTGCACTTCTTCACCGACAACAACAATATTTGGATTAAATGTCTCCATTGGATCAATCTGCTTCAAGATCTCAGTTTGCACAGGCTTAGGAACAACATATTCATCTTCAAGATCATAACAACATGCTCTGATCTTCCTTCCAAGAGATTCATCCACCTTTTTGAACTCTGAACTATCTTCTTCAACCTCTTATTTTAGCACCGGTAGGCCTTTCTCTTAGCAGAATATCCCAAGAAGATTCCTCCGTCACATATTGCATCAAACTTTCCTATATCTGTATCTCTCTTGATATAAAATTTAATTTTAAAAATTCTAAAATATCTAACTGTAGGAAAATGACCAAACCATAGCTCATAAGGAGTCTTACCAAAATCACTTTTAATATGTACCCAATTGAATGTGTAAACAACAGTGCTAACAAATTCTCTCCAAAAGGTATGTGCAACATTTCCTTCAATCAACATAGTCCTTGCAACATCTAATATAGTTATGTTCTTCCTTTCAAAAACTTCATTCTATTGCAGGTTCTAGGAACATATAACTATCTTCTAATTTCATTCCTCTGATAGAATGTATCAAACTCTCTTGATGTAAATTCTCCTCCTCTATCAGATCATAGGCATTTCAGCTTCAACCCTATCTCAGTCTCCACTCTAGCTTTGAATATCTTCAATTTCTCCAACGCTTTTGATTTCTCCCTTAAGAAGGTAACCCACATTATCCTTGAATAATCATCAATCAACAACATGAAATATATGTCTCCCTGCATGCTTCTCACTCTAGTAGGACCACATAAGTCAGTATGAACAAGATCTAGCAATCCATTAGATGAATTCAACTTGCTCTTGAATGAAATTTTTGTTTGCTTTCACATCTAACGTTACTTACATATCGGATTAGCAGGCTTGACAATCTTAGGCATATCTATAATAGCTTGAGTAGAACTTATCCTTACCATGTAGTAAAAATTAACATGACACATTCTCGTATGTCACAACCAACTTTCATCAATCTAAGCAATCAAACAACTTTTCTCACCAGCATTCAAGTGAAAGATATTACCTTTAGTCTTAGTACCTGATGTAATCTCTATACTAGAGGCATTTAGTATTTTATATTTACCATCCTTGAATTGAAAATCATATCCCTGGTCAACCATCTATCCAACACTCAAAACATTATGCTTCAATCCTTCAACATACAAGACATAATCAGTATTATTCTGACCATTAAAAGATATAGAACCTCTACCACAAATCACACAAGCTTTGCCATCACCAAATCTCACTATACCACCATCATACCTTTCCATATTCATAAATTTACTTTTATCACTTGTCATATGATGTGAACAACCACTGTCAATCACCCATTAATTTTTCTCTTCAATCTTAGTAGCTAAAGCTTTATCCTCAACAATGGAGCTTATAGGATTCATTGATACCGGATGTTCCTTGATAGCAATCAATACAAACTCATCTTCTGAATTCCCATTCTCTGATTCCTCATCTATTACACCTTCATCAATAACATAATAACATCTTTTTTTATTTATGTACTTCCAATAGGGATTATAGGACTTATCATACTTATCATGCTTCTCATATCTATCATTCTTATCTAATCTATCATGCCTTTCAAATTTATCATGTTTATCATATCTAAACATTCTCTCAGGGAACCTAGAAGAAAAATGTCCAATCTTATTAAAAGAGAAACATTTCAAAGCTAACTTTCCATCATACTTACCAGCTCCTTTACGCAGTCTCCAAGCAATAAGGGCTTCAAGCTCATCCATTTCTCTTTCTTGCTCTTCCATCTCTCTCTTTTCTCTTTCAAATCTAGATACCCAACAAGAAATTTCTCCCAGATCATACTTTTGCTTCCCAGATACAGAAGATCTAAATGTAGTCTCTGATTTACCATGTGATTCTCCAAATTCATTCAACTCAAATGCAGTAAGCTTTCCAACCAACATGTCTCTAGTCACTATAGTCACACTTTAGATCTCATCAATAGCAGCTACTTTATGTTTATAAGTAGGAGGCAGTGATCTCAGCACCTTAGCAACAATCTCATCTTCTTCAAGGGTTCCACCAATACATCTGATATTTATAACAAGATCATTCACCCTAGCCATAAAGGTTGATATGTTTTCATCTTCTTCCATCTTCAATGCTTCATACTTCCCTTTCAATCTTTGCAGCTTAGCAAATTTAACTTGTGCATCACCTTCATACAAGGTCTCTAGCTTCTTTCAAATCTCAAGTGTAGCCTACAGACCCATCACATTAGTCATCTCTGAATCAGTCAAGGCACTCGGCAATTCTTCCTTCGGTCTTATATTATGTTCAACATCCTTGATCTCAATAGTAGTAATCTTGCCATTCTGAGGAATATTATAAACATTCTTTGTAGTCTTCCAATACCCATCTCCAAGGCATTTCAAATTAACTTCCATTCGGTCCTTCCAAACAGTATAATTACTTCCATCAAATCTAGGACTCTCCTTCTTAAACACATAAGTTTCCATCTTGGATCTCCTCAAGCGGTCAAGCTTCTTTCAGAGGATCTAGCTCTGATACAAATTGTTTGCAGAAATCAAGAAGGAAAACAGAGAGAGGGATGGAGGGGGGGGGGTGAATCAGTTTTCACCGGATCATCCAATTTTAGCACAATCTTAGATCTAAACAACTGCAACAATAATAAAGATAAACACAATAGCACCAACACATATAACCCCAATATTTTGACGTGGAAAACCCGATCAAGGGAAAAACCACGGTGGGAAACTATCCACAATAAGATGATACTCTACAGTAGTATGTGTAAATATTATAATGGGGAATGCACATGCATTCAGGAACACTATCGAGAGCTCACTGCTCAAAGGGAAGGATCACTACCATACAATAAGATTCAGACTACAATCCGGATTACATAAACTGCAAATATAACATCTCCTTATGCCTGATGACAATTTTGGTTAAGCACATTTGTCTGCCTTGCAACAATCTCTGCTCAATACATCACACTAAAGGATAGATTTGCTTAGGCACCATATATACCACTCTATGATAATGTACGCACAATATCGTTACTCAAATTACATGACTATACCACCTATTTATACAATTCATCAACCTTGACTGCAAGGTCGGCCAAACCCTGAATTATTATTTACAAAAGTACATCACATGATACCTAAATCAAATCTCCAAACACGCATCACCACTAGAGATCATGCCATGTTCAACTGCAAAACAATACGCCACCAAGAACACCACATAACACGAAGAATATCACCAGATCAAAAAAATCACCAAGATCATGCACAAGAATCAATGCGGACCACCAAACAAATGGGACACAATCAAGAAACACCAACAAAAACATTAGAACCATATGCAATAGCTGCACCAACACCACTTATATAAATCTTCATCAATCAACACCCTAACTCTTAGGTACACTTAACAACAACAATTCAGACTAGAAAGATATCTTGTGGAGCACAAAATCATGAACCATCTGAACTGAGGATATGTTGGGAGTATTTAAAACTGAGTCAAGTTTATAGGCCTATTTCAACATTTTGCTCTGCATGTCAGAAAAGTACCTAAATAAGTCAGTTTGAATGCCTAGTTAGCAAGGGGGTAAAATGGAGCCAATTGATTTTCAGAGGGTAAGGCTCGGGATTCATGTCCCACACCTTTCATTTGGCCTATTCAGTGATGTGCAACTTTCAGAATTCAATTTGGATAAGTTTACTAGGTATCCATTTCGAGGGGTGAGCTAAAAGTGCATTCTAGGCACAAGTGCAAATTTTATTAAGTTGTCTAATTTGGGTGTTTATATCTTTTGCCTTGTTGATCGTCATGGAGAAATTAAAAATGCATTCAATTATATGCATAAAAGTGAGTTACCCTGCAAAATTTTAGGTCTTGACGAATCCATTTGCTCAGTTTTCAAAACCAAATCCGTTTGCAGTTTGTGTGTTTTGGCAAGTCCCTGTTTCGACAGCTAGTCGGAGCCCTGTTTTGCACAATTGTAAAACTTGTCTCAGTAAGAATCATACCAAAGTGTTTCTTCCAGGTTGATGTCAGTATAAATGGTGAGCTACATTTCAAATTTCAAGTCCTTATCAATCCGTTTGATCAGTTTTCAAAGCTCAATCCGTTTGTAGTTTGTGATGTTTGCACAAGTGTAAAAATGTCCCGGTGAGCGTCATGTCAGAATGTTTGTCCTGGGCTAATGTTGGTATAAATGGTGAGCTACATTTCAAATTTCAAGCTTTTATCAATCCGTTTGATCGGTTTTCAAAAGGACTCATTTTGCCATCAAATTCAGTTATCCGCACTCCAGTGTTATATCAGTTAATGTAGCCATTTTTGTGAGCGCGCCGTTTGCATCCTGTCATTTTGGTGATTGAACTAAGAATTCAAAGATTTAATATGTACTTAAAGGTACCTGTGTTCCAAATTTGAGGGCCTACGGAGGTCATTTGATATTTTTGAGAAAGGCATCATGTGTTGCCAAAACATTGACTTCATCAGGTCCGCAGTGTCGACAAAGCCAGTTGGGCATTTTCGGAAATTATTATCTCTTCGCTCGGGACTCATCTTGAGAAATCATTTGGTAGAAGTCATCCTTGTATATCAGAGTACACAGACTACAATCCGGATTACATAAACTGCAAATATAACATCTCCTTATGCCTGATGACAATTTTGGTTAAGCACATTTGTCTGCCTTGCAACAATCTCTGCTCAATACATCACACTAAAGGATAGATTTGCTTAGGCACCATATATACCACTCTATGATAATGTACACACAATATCGTTACTCAAATTACATGACTATACCACCTATTTATACAATTCATCAACCTTGACTGCAAGGTCGGCCAAGCCCTGAATTATTATTTACAAAAGTACATCACATGATACCTAAATCAAATCTCCAAACACGCATCACCACTAGAGATCATGCCATGTTCAACTGCAAAACAATACACCACCAAGAACACCACATAACACGAAGAATATCACCAGATCAAAAAAATCACCAAGATCATGCACAAGAATCAATGCGGACCACCAAACAAATGGGACACAATCAAGAAACACCAACAAGAACATTAGAACGATATGCAATAGCTGCACCAACACCACTTATATAAATCTTCATCGATCAACACCCTAACTCTTAGGTACACTTAACAACAACAATTCAGACTAGAAAGATATCTTGTGGAGCACAAAATCATGAACCATCTGAACTGAGGATATGTTGGGAGTATTTAAAACTGAGTCAAGTTTATAGGTCTATTTCAACATTTTGCTCTGCATGTCAGAAAAGTACCTAAATAAGTCAGTTTGAATGCCTAGTTAGCAAGGGGGTAAAATGGAGCCAATTGATTTTCAGAGGGTAAGGCTCGGGATTCATGTCCCACACCTTTCATTTGGCCTATTCAGTGATGTGCAACTTTCAGAATTCAATTTGGATAAGTTTACTAGGTATCCATTTCGAGGGGTGAGCTGAAAGTGCATTCTAGGCACAAGTGCAAATTTTATTAAGTTGTCTAATTTGGGTGTTTATATCTTTTGCCCTGTTGATCGTCATGGAGAAATTAAAAATGCATTCAATTATATGCATAAAATTGAGTTACCCTGCAAAATTTTAGGTCTTGACGAATCCATTTGCTCAGTTTTCAAAACCAAATCCGTTTGCAGTTTGTGTGTTTTGGCAAGTCCCTGTTTCGACAGCTAGTCGGAGCCCTGTTTTGCACAATTGTAAAACTTGTCTTAGTAAGAATAATACCAAAGTGTTTCTTCCAGGTTGATGTCAGTATAAATGGTGAGCTACATTTCAAATTTCAAGTCCTTATCAATCCGTTTGATCGGTTTTCAAAGCTCAATCCGTTTGTAGTTTGTGATGTTTGCACAAGTGTAAAAATGTCCCGGTGAGCGTCATGTCAGAATGTTTGTCCTGGGCTAATGTTGGTATAAATGGTGAGCTACATTTCAAATTTCAAGCTTTTATCAATCCGTTTGATCGGTTTTTAAAAGGACTCATTTTGCCATCAAATTCAGTTATCCGCACTCCAGTGTTATATCAGTTAATGTAGCCATTTTTGTGAGCGCGCCGTTTGCATCCTGTCATTCTGGTGATTGAACTAAGAATTCAAAGATTTAATATGTACTTAAAGGTACCTGTGTTCCAAATTTGAGGGCCTACGGAGGTCGTTTGATATTTTTGAGAAAGGCATCATGTGTTGCCAAAACATTGACTTCATCAGGTCCGCAGTGTCGACAAAGCCAGTTGGGCATTTTCGGAAATTATTATCTCTTCGCTCGGGACTCATCTTGAGAAATCATTTGGTAGAAGTCATCCTTGTATATCAGACTACACGCCTGTCAGATGGCGAGCTCCAGAAAGATGTTTTGACAGGTTTGAAAATTACGTCTTCGCGATTAAATGCGAAAATTGTGGCGTAATTGCCTGAAGGTTGTAAAATGCAATTTTATGATCCGAAAACGAAGCCGATCGTCTCCAAAGGTATGTTTGAGGTCCGCAAAGCTTTTCAGAAGTCAGTTGTATGAAAACGAAATTTTTTTTAGTCGGACCCATTTTGGGGCCCGTGCATTGATTTTATTGGCAACTTGGTTTGCTAAGAGAATTTCATAATGTTGAAATGTGGTTTGTAATCACAGAACATGTCATATGAGTTCAAGATGCTAATAGAACTCCAGGAAATTTCAAAGTGGAGAGTAATACTAAATTCTCCTTCGGCGACAGAGAAGGGACATTTAGAAATTCAAGCAAAATGCAGCTAGAAGGTGGAGCGTGAAAGGCAAATGGTAGAGGCAGCAATTAAACACTTTCAAATAAGTTTCAATTGGCAGGCATTAAGTCGAATCCAATAGATTGTGGCATGATGAATGGAGGAAAGGCAAATGGTAGAGGCAGCAATTGAACACTTTCAGGCAAGTTGCAATTAGCAAATGAATACAAGTAAAATCCCTCTTTCACGTGGCTGTCATGTGTGGGTAAAAGGCTGCTCTAAAATTTCCAACAAATATGTTGGAAAATCTGAAATCTTCAGCAAATAACAAAATGCCATTGGCCATTGTAAAGCGAAATTCCACAACCTTCATTCTCCTTGCTGTGTGTGATGGCTGGGAGTGTAATTTAAAATTCCCAAACAAATGCAAGTAGTAGGCTGTAGCTTTGGAAGGGGGTTTTAAAAAAAACACTTCAAACAGCAAATGCAAACAATAGTCCAACATTTTCATCACGTGCTCCCCTCTATGTGGTTTCTTTTTTTAGATGGCGTTGAAGTTAACAACAGCAAAATGTAAAGGAAATGTAGATTTGGCAGATGAATGCTAGTCCACTCCCCCACATTTTTTCCTCATCCTTCCATGCTGAATGTGGAGTTTGGGAAGCAAAAAACCAACAGCAAGTAGAACATGGTAGACTACGTGGGTTATGAAAGTCTCCAATCAAATGCAAAATCCTCCCTGCTGTGCGTGGCATGGAGAGGGCATTAAAACATGTTTTATCAAATGCAAGTATTGGCTGGCAGTATTCCCCTTGCGTGGATGGTGAAGGGGCAGCGTTTTAAACCTTAGGCAATAGACATTCAAGTTCCAGCCATTAAAGCTCAAGCAAAAGCTTCAAAATTACAGTCCCAGGCATAAATAATTATCCCACATTGGCTGTGCACTGGGAGCTTTTAGTATTTATATACAAAAACGCACTATACTATAATGTCTAAGCCATAAAGGCTTTTGACACAAGGTACCTATGGGCGCCCAAGGAGGGCCCATGCATGAGCACGCTTCTCGAGGTGATAGAGGAGTTGATTGGATGAAGACCAAGTGGACCCCACGTAGGCACGCTTCCTGAGGCAAACAGGCAAAATTTTGCATACGAAGGTCGGGTTAACGAGCGAGCAAGTTCGAGAGAGATCAACGGCTCGCGCTATTTCGCGAAGGGAGATGCACGTAGTTTAAACCCCGCAAAATAGCGAAAGTGAACAAGAGCCGTCCATGTGGCACACAGGTGGTGGGTACAGTCAGCGGTCCAGCAGGCGGGTCTCGATGAGGTGGCACCCAGTGGCGATGATGTGGCATACAAGCAAGCAGCCCAGTGGCGATGAAGTGGCCGACAAGTGCCAAAAGATGAGGTGTCATCCCAGGTGGCATCCGGTCAACCCCATCGACCAATCAGATCCCGCCATGTGGCAAGGCGTCAGAGCACAAATGGAGGCAAAAAAATCAAATTTAAAATGATTAAATGATATAGTTTAAACTATAGAGAAATTCGAAAAATTTAAATGATGGGTCCATGTTGAGGATTAATTCACCCAGGGCTCAATTTTTTGCCAAAGTATAAAGTGTTATATGTTTTCGAAAAGCTCTCGGAGTGAGGAATCTGATTATGAGGTTAATTTTGACAAATGTGGGATATTTTAGAAGTAGTTTCCACGGGAACAAAATTCAGTTAGAGAGGAGACACTTGGCAATTCAGTTGCAGATTTGATTTTCTTCTCTCCTCCTTTTTATTCCGAATTCTTCTCAGTTGTAGGGGTTCCAGAAATTTGGAGAATGGCTCCATTTTTTCATGGCTTCCAATTCTGAGTATTCTTCTAGATTGTACAGAGAAGGGTTATCCTTTCAGTAATGGAGTTCGATTCTTTGCTATAAGTGTTCTTAGCTGCAGGTTCTTGTGTATGTAAGGCATGCACGAATTCACACAGAAGTTGTCTCTGGATTTGTATTTTCATTATATTCAGATCAGATCCTCAAGGAGGATGAGATTTGTTATCTCAAGGAGGTAATTGTGATTGTTTGCAAGGATTCTTCAAGGAAGAATTTAAATTCTGTAATAAATCATGAATAATGGAATATAGTGTTTGGATTTGATATTTTCTGTGAGTGAGCTGAGTAATGCATTTATGCAAGGCATTAAATGCATGAATATTTAATAATGAAATGGATTTGCAGTATAAGGTTTCATTTATAGTTTGATGTGTGACTCTGTTGCCCTTGGATAAGGCACTGATCTTACAAGTTTGGGGATGTCTTTCAGATCAAACAATTTAAAAGATAAATCTATTTCCCTTTATGTTTAGGGGTGTGTTCTTCTCATTCCAAGCTCTGTTTTGATTTATGATTTATACAGATCTAGCCAATCTGTAGTGTGTTCCTAATTTGGTGAGCTTGTGGAGTGGTTTGTCTGCTCATTGTTGATGCAGTCTTATGTTTGTGATTGTTGTATTCAATGCATCAAAAGGGTGTCCCCCCCTAGGTCTAGCAGAACCTGAAGTGCAGGAAGATCATTAGGATCCTATGTTATGTTGTCCAAGCCCTGAGTTGTTTCATTGATTGAGATTGGCTATCTCATAGATAGATTTGCAGGTGTCTTGGGTTATCACTTTTGGTGAACAACATGATACACATGAAAATCCAAAACATTCTCCTAAATTTGCAGCCAAAGATATGATCATACCAAAGCTCACTAGATCAAATACCAAACTCTACCAACCACTACACAGAAAGACTGAACTACAAACTAGATCAAATAATATGATCAAGCAATGTTCCAGATCACTGAAACAAATAAGGAATGAAGTATTCCAACATCCCAAACAGATAAACCATCCATATCAATGCAATGTAATCACCAGAACACCAAAAAAACTAACAACAACATAGGAATATGTTGACATCAATGACAACAACATATCCCAGCAACATGTATATCCAACAACTACAACTAACTCCCTTTAAGAATAAGTGTCATTTTTCACTACACTCTCCCAAATCTCTCCCCCTTTGACATCAATGGCAAAGTGTAGGCATCCGCCAAAACTTATGTACAAATGAATGCAATAATTTACATGAATTTAAAAATGTCTGCATCGGTAACCTTCAAGGATTGTAAGTACCCATTATATCCTCTCAGAAAACAATCTAAAACATTAATCAGAGAACTGAACATGTATTCATGAAATTCAACACCTTTGAGATTAGATGGCACTTGTTTACCTAAGGCACTGACTGCATCCCATTGAGCTTCGAGTAAGGTGTCCATCCGGGGAGTAATCAGACTTCTCAGTTCTCCCACTCGGCCCAATACTTGCTCTTTTTCTTTATTCAAGCGTTTTGTTTTGTCATTAAAATCCATTATTTGGGTTTCAAGGGAACTAGTAAAACCTGAATGAGGGGCAAATGAATGACCAATACTTGCAAGCTTCCCTTCAAAATCTCTTATGCTTATTAATATATGCAGTAAACTTAAGTAAAAATAGACATAATTTAAATATTTTTTCCCCTTCACCTAATGCATCTCCTGCACTCTTCACTGCGGTCTTGAAAAATTCTCCATCAGCTTCAATTGTCTTCAAATATGTTTGAAGCCTTATCTCATTGAATTTATTGAAACATTTATATCTTTCGCTTTCTCTAATGATACAAAATCATGCTCTAATTTATTTAACATATCCTTAAGTTTACCAGAGGGTGAGTCATTTGAAATCTACTTAAGGTTGGGAAAAACATTTTCCAAAACTACAATGGCCAAAGATATCACTTCTTTCTCTTCTGAGGCAGACTTGAGTAAGTCCTCACTGGCCTTGATTTGCACAAGAGTGGCCAACTTTAATGCTTGAAGAGGGGATAAGGTGCTTAGATCTACCAGACCATGAGAAAGATCATCTTCAACTGCAATATGCTTTCCCTTATCAAGGATAGTAGCTTTGGTCATGGTTTCTGGAGGCTCAACAATTTTCTCTTCACCCTTCTCCTTCACAAGTTCTGCATTTTATCCTTTTCACCCTCTTCACTTTCTCACCATCTTTGCCGTCATCTACAGTCCTTCCCACTTCACCTAAATCCTCTATTATCATTTGTGCAATTATTTCTATCTCAATAAGATCTTTAGTAGCATCATTGGAGTTATCCATAGCTTGATTATCAAAGGCATCAACTGAAGCTTCCTGTTCAATCTAGTCAATTTGTACAGATGGCTGATCCTGAGGAAATTTTGTCTGTACATGGATTTCTAGAGGAGAAATGTCTTTAATTGAATGTCCTTTCATTTGGGTATCATTCTTCTCTGGAATAACTTGATAGCTATTTTCTTTCAAAATTGTCCTCAAAATACCTTCAGTATCTTTCACTTCTTCATCTACCCTTCCGATCATTATTTTACTTACTCTATGCTTGCTTCGGAAGTTTTCCTTTACAAGTCCCAAAATCTTAGGTATTTGTTGGTATTATGGATGTGTTGCATTGGTTTTTTCATTGATGTCAACACTTATCAGCACTGGGGATCTTTGGTTATGTTCATCGTCATATTCAGTGACTTATGCACAGTCACCGATATTTGGTTCGTCGGCAGGTTATATTGTTTACTAGCACAGAGGATGACTTGTTATCATCTAGAGATCACTTGGTTATGTCAAAGACATGGTTTTCGACACTTGGTTCTGGTAATTTGGTTATTGGTCTAATCGAGTTTGTATATTTGTTGTTACCGGCAAATTGGTCTAGGTTATGGACTGGCAAGCATTATCTATTCCAGATCAGCACGACACGTTATGGAGATGCTTTGTTTATTGGTTATTATTGTAAATGCATTAAGATGACATGATGCATCGTATATTGATTCATTTATAATTGATTTAATTGTAATATTCTTAGTGAGTCAACCTACACATTTGGTCTTAGGTTTTGGTATATATGTAAGATCTCATTTGAGAGATTATGTTGTGCAAGTGAAAAAGGATTGTAATAAGGTATATGCGAATATAAGCATAGCTATACACGAAGACATCATTTGAAGATTCAAGGAAGGTGTGAAGAAGACAATCGATGCTTAACTGGTACTGAATCCAGCATATAAAGATGCTATTTTGAGCAGTACATTATCATTGGATTTAACCATCCAATTGTAGTCAGTGTGACTCCGATTTTATGATTGAGCAGTGAGCTCTAGGCAGTTGGCCTTTCTGCATGTACAAACCCCATTTGTACACACATACTATCTATAGTAGTATCATCTGATTGTGGGTAAGGTTTTCCACCATGGTTTTTCCCCTTACATGGTTTCCACGTACAAATATTTGTGTTATGCGTTGTGGATGTTATTTGTCTTTTTGTTTCATGCATTAAACTTTACCGGTACTGTTATTAACTATTTACTAGCAGTAAGTTTGGTTTACCGATATTATGCATCAAGTTTGATTAATTTATATTTGGGTTGAAGTTAATAGACAATTGATTCACCCCCCCCTTCTCAGTTACCTTCGGGTCCTAAAAGTATTTCTTCTCTAGTTATTTCTGGACATAGATTTACTAATGTAAATTCTTTCAATTTTTCATCTTCTATGTTGACGACATGTCTTCGGGAATCCAAGATGTTATACAAGCTCTTGGGGATCATAGATAATTATATTAAGACCTTACTTAATTTATCCATATACTCTACAATTGTTTCTTCTACTACCTGCTGGTCTTTATCCTCAAAATTCTCATAATATATAGAAATGTTTTTCAAATTACCATCCTTCAAAATCTCATCAATTAACTCGTGCAAAGTCAGAGGAGGTACTATTACACATGAAATTTCAATCTTACCAGATTTAAGAGCTTCTTCTATCTTAGATTTCTTCTTCTTGCCTCCCCTAGCCTTTCTAGATGGCTCTATTTGAGGCTTAGCTTTCTTGGTTGGAGGAGAATCACTAGATGTAGCATTCTGGACCACCCTTCCATAGGTGGCAATCTTCTTAACTTCTCTCACCTCATCATCTAACTCTCTTTCCTCTTCTGCTACAGTATATTATCTTGTAGGCTTCTCCTTCTTCCTTTTTTTTGCTCCATCGGTAGATACTGTTGGTTTAGGCATAGATGGATGAGGTACCAGCTTCTGCACACCAGAGGCAGGTACAAATTTTCTAGGCTTGGCCTTGGGCTTCTTGGGAGGTACCAATTTATCTTGTGGCTTCACCACATCTTCCTCCTTTAGAATGTTCTTCTCCCTTGCCTTCTACATTGCTTCTTTGGTAATACCCATCTGTTATGCGAGTTCCTCAACCTCCTTTCTCACCTTCCTCTTCATTTTGACCTCAATGAATTTCTTATGCTGGTTAAGGTACTTTTCCTAAAAAGTTCCAATCTTTCTTCCTTCTGATCTACCGATTGACTTAGTAAGTGTTGTGCATATGCTTAAAGTGTGATAACATCAACCTCATACCCCATGGGCATGATCCAAGTTGTTCTCGGCTCAACAACCTCCATATGGAATTGATCTTTATCAACCATAAAAAAATGTCTTCTCATATTTCTCGACTATCTCCTTAGGAATTCTTTCTTTGGCTTTCATAGAGGCTTGGAAGTTCTTGAAATAGTCCCATAAGGTAGATATTCTCATTGTAGCGTCACCTATACCCATCAACCCTTCCTTAATTTGCATTGGCACCGGTTTGTCATAAGCCCATTGGAATTTTTCAATACCGGGGATCTCATTCAAGAAATAGAGAGCTACGTATATATTTAAAGATCCAAACTTGAAAGTATGTTTCTTGTCTTGTTTTATTTTCTTCAAGTTACTCAATAATTCACTCAGTAGTACAAAACAAAGATCACACCTTTTATTCTCCTTCGACATCTGATATGCAGTGAATATTGCAGTACTAGAGACTGAGTTGTGCCTGCTAGATTGATATACTTTATAGTCCATCACCATTGAAGAAAATATCACATCATGCTCAACTATATTTCTAATTGTCATGGACCAGTTGTCATATTGGGAATTGGTAACAGCTGCCATAGTGGTATTCTGGACTTTCCTCAAGCTTGGGATTTCATCGATTTCTCTCAAGAATGTGACTGCCTA
Source organism: Cryptomeria japonica (assembly GCF_030272615.1). Lineage (NCBI taxonomy): Eukaryota > Viridiplantae > Streptophyta > Pinopsida > Cupressales > Cupressaceae > Cryptomeria > Cryptomeria japonica. The sequence goes on from NC_081410.1 coordinate 157,632,640, forward strand.
AATGGCCCACTTTGTAATCTTATGTAGTCTGTCCAGCCATATCAATTCATCATGAACCTTGTTGAGAATGTATTGGACCCATTCCTCTTCATCGAATAACAGAAAATGAACAAATTGTTAGACATATTTGATACTGGGAGAAAACTAAGAGCGGGGGATGAATCAGTTTTCTATCAGCAATCAGAACTATTGCAGATTATAACCTTTATACCAGAGCACAAGGAAACAAACATAATGAAAGATAAAAAATCAAAATCACACTCAACACCAATATTTTTGACATGGAAAACTCGGCAAAGGGAAAAATCACGGTGGGAAACCCTACCCACAATTAGATAATACTTCTACAATAGTATGTGAATTAATTACAGTGGGGATTGCACTCACAATCAGGCCAACTGCCTAGAGCTCACTGCTCATCACAAAAGTGAAGTCTCACTGACTTAAAAAAGCATCAGACTATAATCTGGAAAGAATGAACTGTGAAAATAGCATCTCCTAATTCTTGATACAGTTCCTATTAAGCATAGATGTCTGCCTTGCAGCACCAAAAACCTTCTATTGAATGATATATCACTTGTTCACACATTAACCTTCCTTTGATAATGTAGACATAACCATCGATACTATATATGACATATTACATGAATAAGTCACCTATAAATATAAATCATCAACCTTATGATAACTTCGGCTAAACCCTAAACCCATAAACCCATAATTACAAAAGTTACATTATAGGATATCACCGGACTAATATTATGATTTACATTACATAGCATGGACCTAAATAAATTTCCTAGACAATTATATCCACTGGAAATCACGCTAAGACCAATCTCCAACATGTTTTATCAATCAGTAGAAACCCTCAATCCAATAACACAAAATATCTAACCAGATCCAAATAGGACCACCATATCAGCATGCTAGCCAATTTTGAAGCCACCAAATAATTGGGACACGATCAAGCAACACCTTTAGCACGTTAGAAACCATTTCCATAAGCCAGACCAAAATAACTAGACCATAACATCAAATATCGCTAACCGGTAAAGCTAACCAGTACCAAGAAATACCAATCGTGAAAATAAGCGATAGATTTTGGAGCACCTAAATCATGAACCAATAGAATATGAGAAGCATATAACCATCCTGAATAATTATCCAAAATTGAAACCAGGGATTTGATCATACCAGATCAATATCATAGCCAAAACCAAGATAAACACCAAGTCCAACCGGGATAGCAGAACCATATCCAACCAGGATACAATGTTGACATCAATGACGACACCTAACTCAATTCAGCATATTGCCAACAATCTCCCCCTTTGGAATTGATGGAAACACTGATTGTGAAAAACATCCACGTACCAAGGAATGCCAACAATCTCCCAAAGACTGATTTGAAATATACCTTCCCCTTAGATTAACATGAAAACCATCTCCTCCAAAGATTAACTATTTTTCACATGAGCACCATTTCCCCCTTTGACATCAATGACAAAGGATGGATACCAAACCAAAAAGAAAACTAAGACGAACAAATGACCACTCCCCCTGAGCAACAACATCATCTCATCAACCCGGATTAGAAAGTATGTCTAATAAGGTCACGGTATTGATGCATTCTTGCATCTTTAAGTCTCTTCTAGAGGGGTGGTGACCCCCAACTGATCTCTGAGATATTCAAAATTATCTTTAGAAAATGGTTTTGTTAGAATATCTACAATCTGTTCCTTGGTAGGCACATAAACTAATCTGACTTCCTTTGCTTCAACCTTTTCCTTCAAGAAATTATACCTTATATTTTATTTTATTTTATTTGGAATGAAATACTGAATTCTTTGAAATATCAATGGCAACAGTATTATCATAGTGAATAACAATAGGCTCATCATAACTTACCCTTATATCTTTCAACATTCGTTTCATCTATAAAATTTGAGTGCAGTTAGTTGTAGCAACTACATTTTCAACTTCAGCGGTAGATAATGAAGTGCATGATTGTTTCTTGCTAAGCCATGAAACCAATTTCTTTCCAAGATAGAATGTACCACCTGTAGTTCTCTTCCGATCATCGACATCTCCTGCCCAATCAGAGTCTATATATGCAAATAGTCTGAAATCATAATCTTTTGGATACCATAACCCATAGTTCGTTGTAGCTACTAAATATCTTAATATCCTTTTGACAGCAATATCATGAGTTTCTCTAGGATCTGACTGAAATATAGAGGCAATACAAATAGCATTCATTATATCTAGTCTAGTTTGAGTTAAGTACAACAATCCACCAATCATTGATTTGAATCTGCTTGGATTTATTCTAGGAGATTCATCATCCTTTGACAATTTGCAACCGATTATCATAGGAGTACCGACAGGTTTAGAGTTCTCTAATCCAAAATTCTTAAGCAATTCCTTCATATACTTAGTTTGACAAATGAAAATACCTTTATCAATCTAAGTAATCTGCAAAACTAAGAAAAATTTCATCTCACCAATCATAGACATTTCAAATTCATTCTTCATATCATCAACAAATTTCATGCATAAACTTTCTTCTCCTCCAAAAATGATATCATCCACAAAGACATCAATGATCAATATATCATCATGCTCAATTTTATAATATAAGTTAATTTCAATATTACCTTTGCTAAAACCGAGCTTTGAATGATATTTATCTAATCTAGCATACTATGCTCTAAGGGCTTGCTTCAAACCATATAAATCTTTCTTCAATTTGCAAACCATGTCTTTGTCCTGTAATAAGGAAAACCCATCAGGCTGCTCAATGTAGACTTCCTCTTCAAGATCTCCATTCATAAATGCACATTTCACATCTTTCTGATATACCTTATAGTTTGTGTATGCAACATAGCCAAGAAATGGTCTTACCACTTCAATTCTTGCAATCGGGGCATAAGTTTCATCATAATCAACTTCTTCTTCCTGCGAATAATCTTTGCAAAGAAGATGTTGTTCACCAAAAGTGATAACCCAAGAACACCTGCAAATCTATCTATGAGATAGCCAATCTCAATCAATGAAACACTTCAGGGCTTGGACAACATAACATAGGATCCTAATGATCCTCCTGCACTTCAGGTTCTGCTAGACCTAGGGGGGGACACCCTTTTGATGCATTGAATACAATAATCACAAACATAAGACTGCATCAACAATGAGCAGACAAACCATTCCACAAGCTCACCGAATTAGGTAACACATACGGATGGGTTGGATCTTATACAAATAATAGGTGAAATAGAGCTTTGGAAGGATAGAACATTAACCCCTAAACATAAAGGGAAATAGATTTTCTTTTAAAATGTATATCTGATACCATCCCCAAATCTGTCAAAGACCAGTGCCTTGTTCATTGGGCAACAGAGTCACACACAGAACTACAAAATACCAATCACAACTGCAAATTTGTTCTCCTTACAAAATATCCCTGCACTAATACCTTATACTAATGCATTACTCAATCCATTCATAAAATTATCAGATCTAGGACACATTCCATTGTTTATGATTGATTATAGAATTTAAACTCTTCATTGAAGAATGCCTAAAAACAATCATACAATCTCCTTGAGATGACAAATTATAAGCCTCCTTGAGGACTCAATTCATAACAATGAAATACATACACAGAGACAATATCATGGGAAATTTACTCATGCCTGACACAAGTAAGACCTGCAACTAGAAAACAATATGTCATCCTGCAATGTAGCCTCTATACCCTGAACAGATCCATAGAACTTTACAAGTTTGGGTCAAGAAATTCAGAAAATGGAAGCCATGAAAACTGGAGCACTTCTAACAGAATTTTGGAACCTCTACAAATGAGAAGAAAATGGGAATAAGAAGAGGAGGGAAGAAAATCAAATCTGCAACTAAAATTGCCAAGTATCTCCTCTCTAACTGAATTTCACTCCCGTGGAAACTGCTCTCAAAATATCCCACATTTGTCAAAATTAACTGCATGAACAGATTCCTCATTCTGAAAGCTTTCTGAAAACATATAATACTTGCCATTTTGACCAAAAATGGAGCACTGAGCGAATTAATTCCTCATGTGTGCACATCATTTAAATTTTTTGAATTTTAATATAGTTTAAACTATATCATTTACTGATTTTAATTTTAATTTTTCGCTCCTTTTGGGCCTGATGCCTTGCCACATGGTGGGACTTGATTGGTCGATGGGGTCCACTAGGCGCCACTGGGGATGACACCTCGTCACTCCGCCACGTGTCCGCTTGCTTGTCATCCACCTAGGCGCCACCTCACCGGGACCCACCTACTGGACCGCTGACTGGACCTGCCACTTGTGCGCCACTTGGCTTTCACCATTTTGTACTTCACCTTTCACCATTTTGCGGCCTCTATCTCACGTGCATCTTTCCTTCACGAAGCAGCGCGAGCCGTTGATCTCCTTCTCCTCCATCATCCACATAGGGAAAAGAACTTGTTAAGTTTTGAAAGTTGCCTGCTTTAATTTATCTGTAGCTTCAAACATGCCTGCATAGAAGGAGAAGATTAACTGTGAGGGAGGAGAGGATGCTAGCAATTTGCCATTGGAATTTCAACTTTCCACACCATGCCACATTGCCTTAATCTCAACAAAATGTTCAACACAAGGAGGGAGGTCAGCATTATATCACCCATTTGCATAGAATTTAAACGCTCTTCTCTAAACAGCAGTCACGTGGGGCTTCCAATTTGCACGCAAGGAGGAGGTTGTTGCAGTTACCTTGCTTTGCAAACCTTCTGCAGCTTTAGCCAAAGCCACGCAAGAGGGAGAACTTTACTGGCATTTGTTTGCTATGGTTTCAACCTCCCCCCACTCTTCACCACATGAGCATGCTAAAACTTTGTTGTTGCTCCCTTACATTCCCTGTCATGAAGAAAAAGAGGGAAAATTCATTCTGTTTGAAATACAATCCATGGGCCCCTTTATACCACGTTGTCTAGCAAATTTGCATTTGCTTGAAAGTCTCTTTTAACACACTCCACACTGCCCTCCTAACTCACTCCACGCAGAGCAATGAAGAGCTATAATGTATAGCATGAGACTGAAAATGGCCAGCCATGAAGGTTGAGCTTTGCAGCATTATGACCATTGCATCTTTGTTGGGGCGGACACTTGACCCATTTTCAAGTTGTGCCCACTCCCAGAGACAATACATATCAAATTTAGAGAAAAAAAAAAAAGTTCGAGTGATGGTGCCACATCATTGCTTCAAACTACTTCAGCAATCCCAACTTTATTGCTTCCAAAATCAAACACATTGATGCATTGGCTGCAGATCATTCACCAATTTTAAGAATGTAGTGCTTTGGGTGAGGCCAAATTCGTCCCCAATTGTAAAGGAAATAGTTAGCATGCTCGACATTTTGTCACAATAGTTTCCTCCCTCCTTGTTTTACTTAAATTTAAAACATACAAACATATAATTCAAGATATCAATTTAAATCTTGATTCAAAAACCTCGGGAAGCTACAAGTCAGGTCGGGCCCCAAAGTGGGTCCGACTAAAAATTTTTTTGTTTCCATTCAACTAACCTTTGAAATGACTCATGAACCTCGAACATACCTCTGGAAACAATCGACATCGTTTTTGGATCATCAGACTGAATTTTGCAACCTTTAGGCAATTACGCTGCACTTTCGCATTTAATCGCGAAGACGTAATTTTCAAACCTTACAAAACACCTTTTTGGATCTCGCCATCTGACAGGCATGTACTTTGATATGCAAGCATGAAATCTACCAAATGGTTTCTCAAGATGAGTCCCGAGCGAAGAGATATTAATTGGTAAAAATGGCCAACTGGATTTGTCGACACTGCGGACCTGATGAAGTCAATGTTTTGGCAACACATGATGCCTTTCTCAAAAATACCAAACGACCTCCGTAGACCCTCAAATTTGAAACACAGGTACTTAAAGTACATATTAAAACTTTGAATTCTCAGTTCAACCACAAGACTGATAGGATGCAAATGGTGCGCTCATAAAAATGGCTTCTTTAACTGATACAACACTAAAGGTGCAGAAGACTGAATATGATGGCTAAATGAACCCTTTTGAAAACCGATTAAACAGATTGGTAGGAGCCTGAAACTGGAAACATAGCTCATCATTTATATCAGCATTAACCCGGAACAAACATTATGATATGACGCGTACTAAGGCAACTTTTACACTTGTGTAAAACAGGGCTCTGACTAGCTGTCGAAACAGGGACTTGCCAAAACACACAAACTACAAATGGATTTGACTTCAAAAACTGAGCAAATGGATTTGTTAGAACTTGAAATTTTACAAGCTAACTGACATTTATGCATAGAATCCAATCCATTTTGAAATTCATCATGACAATCAACAGGGCAAAAGATGTAATCGCTCAAAGAAGGCTACTCAATAAAATCTGCATTTGTGCCTAAAATGCACTTTCAGCTCACCCCTCAAAATGGGTACCTCATAAACTTATCCAAATTGAATTCTGAAAGTTTCACATCACTGAATAGGCCAAATGAAAGGTGTGGGACATGAATCCCGAGCCTTACCCTCTGAAAATCAACCGATTCCATTTTGCCCTCTCGCAAACTAGGCCATTCAAACTAACTCATTTAGGTACTTTTCTGACATGCAGAGCAAAAATTTGAATTGGGCCTCTAAACTTGTGTTTCAAATTTGATGAGTCCCAACAGTGGCTCTGACTGGGGATGGTTGATTGCAAGATCAACACAAGAATCCAGATATCTTTAGTTAAGCAGACCACCCAAAAATGGATCATTCTTCTCTTCTCATCTCATTTAAAAAACAAGGCTTCCTTATTCAACCCAAACAACAGGGCACTTTATTGAAAACCACACAACTGAAGCAAAGCAACTATACAAGATATACAAACATGCTCACAACTGATTGTAACTTCTCCACTTACAAACATTTACCTCTGTCAAAAATATGATTCTCATCTCTTGATACCATGATCTAAACAAAGGCACCTTCCAGTAACAACTGAGCATAATCATTATAATCAGACCTTACCATCATACTACTGAAACAGCTAGTGTGCATGCCATTTGTCTGATTTTGAGCTTTGTAACCACACATTACTTCAACAAAAATAAGATCATGAAACAAAGCACAATAAGGGCTTTCCCACGAGCTGCCATACACTTCACTATCCCACTCAACTCTATCATTTACAAGGACATCATCATGCTGAACTTGAAAAATAAAACACTCATTTTCAACATTGTAATTCCTATCAGCACATGCCTTATTGCCATTTAAATTTATAGAATGAGGGGCATTACTAGTCAACTGATGCAAACAAGGAACATACATGTTACAATCTGGACATGACACTTCACTATGCTGATCACACCCCATACTATCCTTGTTTATCAAACTAAAAACCTCTGCATTCTCAACATCCCATTCATGGAAAAGAATGCATACCTCTGGCTGAAGCAAATCCTCAGCTAACTCTTTTTCTTCCAGGCTTACATCCACCTGAAACACTTTCATTTGTGGTTTTAAATGATCATCACATAACCCATGCCTCTTGTCTTCATCATGAAATAAATTTTTACAACCCATGCTATTGTTGTTCGGAATTTCATCAGTATTATGGACTGGTTCATCATTTACAACATCTGGCTGATCAATTATTTCCTCATACAAAGGGTTAGAAACAAAATGAAGAATCCCCTTATGAACATTATGACACTGAAGAGGCTGGTTCGTATCTATATTAGCATTGAATAAAGCTTAGTAAAATTGCTAAAGACACCATCCATCCGATCATCATAATCATCTTCATCGGGCAAAGAAGAAAATGACACTCGGCTAGAACAATCCTTAGTGTTCCATGTTTCACATTCATAAGATTTTATCTTTTGACCATCATTTTGAAAATCAAGATAATCATACTTATCTTGCCACAACTGATATTCTTCACCAATAGAACACTCATCATCAGCCAAAGAATGAACATGAACATCGCTGCAATTTACTTCATCAGATGATTTTTCAGCATGTTCACTAAAATTTTCTGTCATAGAACCATCTGTTAGATTAGCATGTTGTTCATCAAATGTAGAAGCATTCAGTTCACAGTCCTTTTCTGAAGAATCCTCTTCACTATATTGCAAAAGGTCTTCATCAACAACTCGAAGGCTTTCCAATATTTGAACCTTCTTACCCACAACCTCAAGAGCTTTCTTAAGTTCTAAAATCTTCTGGACTTGCATTGCACTTCGCTGTTCCATTTGAGATTCCATAAAAATTTGTCCATCCATTGTGCTATATTTTCATTGTAATCATGTGCACCCTTGAAATTTTCTGAATTAAAATTGCGCATAACTTTCTAGATAGAAAGATCATCAACATAATTACAAGAAGTGAAATCTAAAGTGAAATCTGAAAATAGATTTACTTCATCCTCAACACGATTAAGATTATCAATAGCTAAATGAGGATCAACTATTGTTTGCACTAAACAATTCTGATTTTCATCATATTACACATTTTCACTTGCACAAACAACAACACTTAGTAATCCCTCTGTATTTGGTATTTCAACATCAAATACATCAGTAGCATGTAAAGATTGATGGTCAACACCATCATTATTTTCATTAATATTATCCTGGAGAGATGCATGATTCACTTGGTAACTGGCAGTCACATAATCAGCATAATCAACATACAAATCAAATGGTACATGTCCCTTGTATATATCTACCTCTGTATCAACATTTTCACAACACTTCCCACTGATCATTCCATCACTACTGCGAGAGACAACCAGCATTAATAGCAAAGGTTCTTGACTCTCATTTAAATCTGGAACACATGCATCAACAAAACTTTTTGGAACTGCAGAGCTTGATGCACCTAGACAAGGAATGATTTGCTCAGCTTCACATGGTATTTCACCATTGAAGGTACTTTGATAAGAAACCACAATAGACACAAACCTCTTAGCTATCCCAAATTTCAAGTTATTTTCCATATCTCTAGCTGTGTTAAAAGCTTCATACAAGGTTTTGGGTTCTTTGTTTCTCAATAGGAAACCCATCTTCTCATCAAATGCACTCATGTAAACATCCAGACATACTTTATCATCAAGTTTATATTTTCTGGAAATTTTGGACAAAGCTTGTGAAAATCTGATGTTGAATGTTGGTACCAATTCATCTTCCTTGATTTGTATATAAGTGAATTCTTTCAACAAGTCGGAATCACTCACCTTCTCATCAAGTTGATCCATGAAACCTGAAACCAATTCTTCCCATGAGGTAATAGAATTCACTGGCCTAAAAAAATAACCAATCTCTTGCATCCTCTTTCAATGACTGAATAAACAATTTCATGCATATATCTTCCTGACAAATTTCAAATTCTCCTATCAAATCTGAATCTCTTTTCACGTGTTGGCATGCTAATTCTGATTTCTTCCCACTGAATATGGGCAAATACTTTCTAATTTATGTGGGTATGGGATTTGGATAACCTAGAATACCTTTGAAATTTAGAGCAGCATAATGGTTCATGATGAAACTTCTCCTATTATACGGTTGTTCTGGTTTACTAGGCATGGCTCTATGTGGAAATACACAGTACTGAAAAACTTCACTATTCATTTTTTCTTACTCCCACAAATGATTATACAACTTTGGATAAAAACTTCAAGCAAGCATCCTTATACTAAAACTATTTCACAACATTGCTTGACACAAATCTTTCCTAAATTTGCATACTATAACAGAAGAACATATACTCTAGATATTTCAGCAGAATAGATATGCAAACTAATTCAAAATCCTCTCTTTCCCTCTTTATTAGTGTTGTTCACTTAATGGGAAAACTACATTACACATTCAGAATTTTAGAACAAACATCTTTGCATTTGAAACCTCTGAAAATACCTGGAGATGTGTAGCTGTAAGACTTGTAGATCTGGAGATTTACTTCACACTTTAGCACTGTCTTTTACATCAGAGTCGCCACCTCTTGCATAGAGGATATTTTGAACAATAGAACACCATCCAACACTTATTTAATTCTCTGTTTCTCTTTCAATCTTGCTACAATCAACACTCTTACAGGCTATTTAACACGGGTATGAACCATAGAGTCACCACCCAATAAGGAATTGGGGAAACAAAACAAAAAATCACACACAGCTGAAAGAACTTCTTACAACTTTCAACAATGCATTCACTGTTACTCCTTCATAAAATATGACATGAAACACATATCATTTTGCAGATCCAGAACAAGGAGCATTTTCTTCACCATAAAATCAATTTACACTTTGTGCATACACAATGGAAAGACTTACTGGATATGAAATTGACAGGACTAGGAACACATTCAACCTCTAACCATATCAATCAAGCATTTATATCCATTTATTCCCTAGCAGAGTCACCATTTTTGTTGTTCACCAAAAGTGATAACCCAAGAACACCTGCAAATCTATCTATGAGATAGCCAATCTCAATCAATGAAACACTTCAGGGCTTGGACAACATAACATAGGATCCTAATGATCCTCCTGCACTTCAGGTTCTGCTAGACCTAGGGGGGGGACACCCTTTTGATGCATTGAATACAACAATCACAAACATAAGACTGCATCAATAATGAGCAAACAAACCATTCCACAAGCTCACCAAATTAGGTAACACGTACAGATGGGCTAGATCTTATACAAATAATAGGTGAAATAGAGCTTTGGAAGGATAGAACATTAACCCCTAAACATAAAGGGAAATAGATTTTCTTTTAAAATGTATATCTGATACCATCCCCAAATCTGTCAAAGACCAGTGCCTTGTTCATTGGGCAACAGAGTCACACATAGAACTACAAAATACCAATCACAACTGCAAATTTGTTCTCCTTACAAAATATCCCTGCACTAATACCTTATACTAATGCATTACTCAATCCATTCATAAAATTATCAGATCTGGGACACATTCCATTGTTTATGACTGATTATAGAATTTAAACTCTTCATTGAAGAATGCCTAAAAACAATCATATAATCTCCTTGAGATGACAAATTATAAGCCTCCTTGAGGATTCAATTCATAATAATGAAATACATACACAGAGACAATATCATGGGAAATTTACTCACACCTAACACAAGTAAGACCTGCAACTAGAAAACAATCTGTCATCCTGCAATGTAGCCTCTATACCCTGAACAAATCCATAGAACTTTACAAGTTTGGGTCAAGAAATTCAGAAAATGGAAGCCATGAAAACTAGAGCACTTCTCACAGAATTCTGGAACCTCTACAAATGAGAAGAAAATGGGAATAAGAAAAGGGAAGAAAATTAAATCTACAACTAAAATTGCCAAGTATCTCCTCTCTAACTAAATTTCACTCCCATGGAAACTTCTCTCGAAATATCCCACATTTGTCAAAATTAACTACATGATCGGATTCCTCATTCTGAGAGCTTTCTAAAAACATATAATACTTGTCATTTTGACCAAAAATGGAGCCTTGAGCGAATTAATTCCTCGTGTGTGCACATCATTTAAATTTTTTGAATTTTAATATAGTTTAAACTATATCATTTACTGATTTTAATTTTAATTTTTCGCTCCTTTTGGGCCTAACGCCTTGCCACATGGCGGGACTTGATTGGGTTTGAATTTTCATATAAATATCAAAATGGTCCACTTCCCAGCCAATGTGGGACAAAAACTTATGCCTGGAACTACAAGTTTTAATGAGTTTTAATTGTTGGCAATGCATTTGTTTGGGATTTTCAAATGCTTTCTTCAACTTCAATGCCTAGTATATGCCTTTTACCTCAGAGGACTGCTATCTACATTGGCTTGAGCTTGAAAATCCCCCACACTGCCAATTTTCATTTGCTGAGAGGTTTTCTGTTGCCTCTGTGATCACCACTCCATACAGGACATATTTCTTTGAACATTGTTTTAAAACCTTTTCAGCAAGCTCACGCAAGAAGGAGCTGCTAATGCATTTGCATGAAAGTCTCTAAAAAACCCCTTTTCAACACCTTCTACTTGCGATGCGTAGAATTTTGGGAGGAGCTACTGTTGACGTTGCCATTTGCATTTGGTTTCAATGCTACTCTCTACAAAATGTTAGCAAATGCACTTGCAGAAACCTCCTTAGTCATATCACGTAAGGGAGTTTCATTGGTTTCCACTCTCCTTCTCCTCCATCATCCACGCAGGGAAAAGAACTTGCTAAGTTTTGAAAGTTGCCTTCTTTAATTTATCTGTAGCTTCAAACATGCCTACGTAGAAGGAGAAGATTAACTGTTGTTTGCTTTTCAATGCCCAACCAACACTATGAGGGAGGAGAGGATGCTAGCAATTTGCCATTGGAATTTCAACTTTCCACACCATGCCACGTTGCCTTAATCTCAACAGAATGTTCAATGCAAGGAGGAAGGTCAGCATTATATCACCCATTTGCATAGAATTTAAATGCTCTTCTCTAAACAGCAGTCACGTGGGGCTTCTAATTTGCACGCAAGGAGGAGGTTGCTGCAGTTACCTTGCTTTGCAAACCTTCGGTAGCTTTAGCCAAAGGCACGCAAGAGGGAGAACTTTACTAGCATTTGTTTGCTATGGTTTCAACCTCCCCCCCCCACCTCTTCACCACGTGAGCATGCTGAAACTTTGTTGCTGCTCCCTTACCTTCCCTGTCACACAGAAAAAGAGGGAAAATTCATTCTGTTTGAAATACAATCCATGGGACCCTTTATACCACGATGTCTGGAAAATTTGCATTTGCTTGAAAGTCTCTTTTAACACGCTCCACACTGCCCTCCTAACTCACTCCACGCAAAGCAATGAAGAGCTATAATGTATAGCATGAGACTGAAAATGGCTAGCCATGAAGGTTGAGCTTTGCAGCATTGTGACCATTGCATCTTTGTCGGGGCAGACACTTGACCCATTTTCAAGTTGTGCCCACTCCCAGAGACAATACATATCAGATTAAGAGAAAAAAAGAAAAAGCTTGAGTGATGGTGCCACATCATTCCTTCAAACTACTTCAACAATCCCAACTTTATTGCTTCCAAAATCAAACACATTGATGCATTGGTTGCAGATCATTTACCAATTTTAAGAATGTAGTGCTCTAGTGTGAGGCCAAATTCGTCCCCAATTGTAAAGGAAATAGTTGGCATGCTCAACATTTTGTCACAATAGTTTCCTCCCTCATGGTTTTACTTTATATTTAAAACATACAAACATATAATTCAAGATATCAATTTAAATCTTGATTCAAAAACCTCGGGAAGCTACAAGTCAGGTCAGGCCCCAAAGTGGGTCTGACTAAAAAAGTTTTTGTTTCCATTCAACTGACCTTTGAAATGACTCACGAACCTTGAACATACCTCTGGAAACAATCGACATTGTTTTTGGATCATCAGACTGAATTTTGCAACCTTTAGGCAATTACGCCGCACTTTCGCATTTAATCGCGAAGACGTAATTTTCAAACCTTACAAAACACCATTTTGGATCTCGCCATCTGACAGGCATGTACTTTGATATGCAAGCATGAAATCTACCAAACAGTTTCTCAAGATGAGTCCCGAATGAAGAGATATTAATTGGCAAAAATGGCCAACTGGATTTGTCAACACTACGGACCTGATGAAGTCAATGTTTTGGCAACACATGATGCCTTTCTCAAAAATACCAAACGACCTCCGTAGACCCTCAAATTTGAAACACAGGTACCTTAAAGTACATATTAAAACTTTGAATTCTCAGTTCGACCACAAGACTGATAGGATGCAAATGATGCGCTCATAAAAATGGCTTCTTTAACTGATACAACACTAAAGGTGCAGAAGACTGAATATGATGGGTAAATGAACCCTTTTGAAAACCGACTAAACGGATTGGTAGGAGCCTGAAACTGGAAACATAGCTCATCATTTATATCAACATTAACCTGGAACAAACATTATGATATGACGCATACTAAGGAAACTTTTACACTTGTGTAAAACAGGGCTCTGACTAGCTGTCGAAACAGGGACTTGCCAAAACACACAAACTACAAATGGATTTGACTTCAAAAACTGAGCAAATGGATTTGTTAGAACTTGAAATTTTACAAGATAACTGACATTTATGCATAGAATCCAATCCATTTTGAAATTCATCATGACAATCAACAGGGCAAAAGATGTAATCGCTCAAAGAAGGCTACTCAATAAAATCTGCATTTGTGCCTAAAATGCACTTTCAGCTCACCCCTCAAAATGGGTACCTCATAAACTTATCCAAATTGAATTTTGAAAGTTTCACATCGCTGAATAGGCCAAATGAAAGGTGTGGGACATGAATCCCGAGCCTTACCCTCTGAAAATCAACCGATTCCATTTTGCCCTCTCGCAAACTAGGCCATTCAAACTAACTCATTTAGGTACTTTTCTGACATGCAGAGCAAAAATTTGAATTGGGCCTCTAAACTTGTGTTTCAAATTTGATGAGTCCCAACAGAAGTCTAGCTTTATTTCTCACAACTTGACCTTCCACATTTAATTTATTCCTAAAAATCCATTTAGTTCCAATAATATTCTTATCTTTAGGTCTAGGAACCAATTGGGAAGTCTTATTCTTTTCTATTTGATCTAGTTCCTCTTCCATTGCTTTCATCCAATTCTCATATTTACTTGCTTCAATAAAAGATGTCGGTTCAGTTTGAGAAATTAAGCATACCTCTTCAACAGCTAACCTTCTTCTAGTCATCACACCTTTCCTTTTATCTCCAATTATATGATATTCAGAATGATTCATCTTCACATACTTGGGTGTTTTCTGAATGTCTTGAATTTTTTATTCTTTCTGTCCTTCATCAGTCACTATGGAATTTTCTGATGTTACCGAAGAAATTGGATGCTTTGAACTGATTCTTACACTGTCAGTTCTAATCTGACAAATTCATCTTTCGGTCCATAGTCATATGATCTAATCTGATTGTTATCGCACTCATCCACCTTGACATTTATTCTTTCCATTATCCTATTCAATCTTTTTTTATAACATCTATATGCTTTGCTCTTAGTG
This sequence comes from Cryptomeria japonica, assembly GCF_030272615.1. Taxonomy (NCBI): domain Eukaryota; kingdom Viridiplantae; phylum Streptophyta; class Pinopsida; order Cupressales; family Cupressaceae; genus Cryptomeria; species Cryptomeria japonica. The sequence continues at coordinate 157,647,775 of NC_081410.1, forward strand.
GAATAAACCAAAAATATACCTTCATCACTTCTAGGATCAAATTTTCCTAATGCATCATCTCTTCTAATATAACATTTACTTCCAAAAATTTTGAAATATATGATAGTAGGAGTATGACCAAACCATAATTTATAAGGAGTCTTATCAATATCACCTTTTATGTGTACTCTATTGAAAGTGTATACAATAGTATTGGCAAATTCTCTCCAATAGATATTAGGCAATTTGGCTTCCATCATCATTGTCCTTGCAGCATCTAAGATAGTTCGGTTCTTCCTTTCTATTATTCCATTATGTTGTGGGGTGCAGAAAATTATCTTTTGATTCCATGCTTCTCACTGGATGTAAACTCACCACCTTGATCTGATCTTAAATATTGTATCTTCAATCCTGTTTGTCTCTCAACCATACTTTGAAAGTTTTGAATTTCTCAAGAGCTTCGGATTTTTCTTTCAAAAATACAACCCACATCATTCTAGAATAGTCATCAATAAGCAACATAAAATATCTATCACCTTGAAAAATTTTAGCCCTTGCCAATCCACACAGATCAGTATGAATAAGATCAATAATTTCATTAGATCTATCATGTATTCTTCTAAAAGAAGTTCTAACTTGCTTACCCATTTGACATTCTCTACATACCAGATTATGAGGTTTAAAAATCCTGGGCAAATATTTGATAACTTGCATTGAACTGATCTTGACTATGCAATCAAAGTGTACATGACACATGCTCTTATGCCATAACCAACTTTCATCAACTTGAACAATCAAAAAATCCTTCTAATCAGAGTTCAGATGAAATATGTTTCCTTTGGTCTGAGTTTCAGATGCAATCTCCAATCCAGATCTATTGACAATCTTACTTTTTTCATCCTTAAATTACAAATGAAATCCTCTATCCACCATCTGACCTACACTCAAAATATTATGCTTCAATCCTTCAACATAATAAACATTGTCAGTATTATTCTTACCATCCAAGGATATTGTTCTTTTTCCTTTGATCCTACATGCCTTGTTGTCTCCAAAACTGACTAGTTCACCATCAAATTCTTGCAGAGTTAAGAAATTCCTCTTGTCACCAGTCATGTGATGTGAGCATCCACTGTCTATAACCCATTCATCCTTTTCTTCAATTTTATTAGCTAAAGCCTTATCCTTAGTAGGAGTTGCTTTAATGAATGTTTCCAGAGAATCATCCTTGATAGCAATAAATACCCAATCTTTATCGGAGCTTCCATTACTAGATCCACTTATAGGTTCATCATCATCATCATCAGTGGTACCAGAATCATCATCACCAGCATAATAACATAATTTATCCTTATTCCTTCTAAATCTAGGTTTGTTTTGATATTCTGGATTAGGCTTATAATTCCTCATAAATATTTCTTGATTCCTATTAGCTCTCTCAGGACATCTAAAAGAAAAATGACCATTCTTATTGCATGAAAAACATTTAAAAGGTACTTTTCCTTCATACTTACTTCCAGTCGGTCCTTTAGGGTTTCTTCTAGCAATTAGGGCTTCCAACTCTTCAAGTTCTATTTCTTCTCTCTCAATGTCTTCCAAATTTTTAGCATATAAATCCTTCCAATCTATCTTCTGCTTACCAAAGGCAGATGCTTTAAATGCAGTCTTTGTTTTAGTAGCACTATGATCTCCAAGTTCCTCAAGCTCAAAAGAAGTCAATTTCCCAAGTAATGTATCTTTGGTAATAGGGGTACTTGACATTGAAGTTCATTAATTGTAGGAGCCTTCATCTTGTAAGTCAAGGGTAGAACTATAAGAATCTTTGACACAACCTCATCCTCACTAACTAACCTGTCGCAACATTTGATTCCCATAACAATCTCATTCACTCTATCCTTGAAAGAACTTATCTTCTCATATTCTTCCATCTTCAAAGTTTCATATCTCACCTGAAAAACCTTCAAGTTTTGCAATCTTTACTACTTGGTTGCCTTCATAAGACCAATATTACTGGACCAATATTATGATTTACATTACATAGTATGGACCTAAATCAAATTCCCAAACAATTATATCTATCGAAAATCACGCTAAGACCAATCTCCAACACATTTCACCAACCGGTAGAAACCCTCAGTCCAATAACACAGAATATCTAACTGGATCCAAATAGGACCACCATATCAGCACACCAGCCAATGCGAAGCTACCAAAAACTCAAGACATTATCAAGAAACACCTTCAGTATGTTAGAAACCATTTCCATAAGCCAAACCAAAATCACTGAACCATGACATCAAATACCGCTAACCAGTACTAGGAAATACCAATCGGGAACATAAGTGATAGCTTCCAGAGCACCAAATCATGAACCAACAGAATATGACAAGCATATAACCATCCTGAATAATAATCCAAAACCAAAACTAAGGATCTGATCATACTGGATCAAAATCATATCCAAAACCAAGATAAACACCAAGTCTAACCGGGATAGGTCCAACTGGGATAGTAGAACCATATCCAACCAGGACACAGTGTTGACATCAATGACAACACTTAACCAAATTCAACATACTTCCAACACAAACTGAGCGAAGCCCTTGTCGTGAAAAATCTAGTATTTTGTCTTCAAATTGCCAAGACTATCCACCATATGCTTGTTGTAAAGTCTAAGAAGGTCTGCATTTCCAAGTTCTTCAATGTCGTAGTGAATGTATGCCCTTATATCTTCATTCTGAAGAACATCGTACAAAATTGAAGAAGACACTCCTTCTAGATCGTTTTTAACCGATTTTAAAGGATGTCTCTTGAAAATGGGCCTTTCCCTCTTAGAAATTTCGACAACCAAAGGGGTAGCAATTCTAGATGTAGATGTTATGACAATTCTAGGTTTTAAATGATAACTCATGAATAGATAAATACCTCTTTGATTTACAATCGAGCGCTGGAAATCGCTGAATGATTGCTTCAAGCTCGGTTTTGTTGTCAAATCTCTTTCACTCTTCAACTCTTCTCTTATGTCTTGATCGTATTGTGAGGAATAAACTTTTGAAGAGCCCTTTTAACCTAATTTCCAGTTTTAATAAATGCTCAACCTTAAATCTTTCGGTACACTATTTTTCATAATTTCTTTCACTGGATTGTTGAACTGCTACAAAATCTTTCGGATATCAACTGCATGCTCAATTTGAATCTCCTGCAACCTTCCAGAACTGGTTACAGATCTTTGAAGAGGGGGTTCTAGTGATCTGGTTGAAAAAATCCCCCTAAGGCCAAAAAAATCTAGCTATTGGGTGAGATTCCATCACCGGATTCAAGTGTGGAGCCATTTTGCACATTCTGGTCTTCTTTCTTTACCCACATTTTCTTATGTTGATCTTTGATTTCATCTACTTTTGATTTTCCTTTCTCCTCAGATTTGTTCTTGTTCATCGGTGCATTCCTGTTTCTACAATGCCTTGCAATATGACCTACTTTGATACATGCAAGACAAACAACATTCCATTGCATAGTCCTAAAATTCATTTGATTTGGTCTCATCCCGCATTGGTTAGATATATGTCCAAACATCCCACATGCAAAACATCTTTTGTTCTGAAAATTGATCATCATTCTGCACATATTTGACTTATGTCCAAACTTGTTGCATTTGAAACATTGACCAGTAAATGTAGGACCATTATTCATCCTACCTATGAATTGGTTTGCCATATGACCCAATTTATTGCAAGTAAAGTATCTACCATTGAATTTATAGGCATTAGGATGTCTTACCAGAGGTTTCTTGTTATTTTGCTGATCATTGCTTTGACTAGAATTGGAGGATTCTCCTTTCTAAAATCTAAGTCCTCGCATATATTTTCCATATCTCTGACTATCCAACATCTCATCCAACCAGGCCAAACTAGCTTTGAACTTATCTTTATACTCATTAGCAGTAGTCAGCTCATCTCTCAGAATTATGATTTGTTGCTCAAGTTCTTGTCCATCATTCCTTGTTTACACCAATTCAAGCATCAATTGATCATTCTCATATGTCAATCTACAACATTCATCAGATCTTTCCTTCAAGGATTGAGTCAAGCTTTCTTTATTCTTATTTCGGTCTTCAATCTCCTTAGTCAGCTAATCACAATAGATTGCATCTCATTCTTCAAAACTACATTCTCCCTAGCCAACTTCTCACATTCATCAGCCTTGTCTTGATTTTCAATGCGTTGCTATTCTTTCTTCTTTAACTTGTCCACCAACTCCTTTCTCTTTTCCCAAGAAGTGTTCAATTGATCTTTTAGGATTTTAATGAAGTTTTCAGTTGCGTTCAGATTTCTTTTCAGACCGCTACTTTCCTTTATTGTCGCATCAAGATCTTCAAGTGCCACACTAAGCTGCCTCTGCAAACTAGAGTCCACTGATTCAATATTCCAGATCTTCCTCAAGTTTTTAGGCATCTTCCAAGGCACAAGGATATGATACCAATTGTTGGAATTAATGAACACTAAGAGGGGGGGTGAATCAGTGTTCCCGTATTTATAAATTTGTTAATCTGATTCTTAATCAACCGCATGCACATATAAGAAACTAAAATACACAAACACAAACAAAACAAGAACATAACCATAACATCAATATTTTTATGTGGAAACCTAGAAAGGGAAAAACCACTATGGGATTTGAACCCACAATATTATTATACTATGGCTAGTAGTAAAACAATATTACATGAGTTGGAATGCACATGCATTTAGGCACACTACCTAGAGATCATTGTTCAATTACAAAAGGTATACAACCCGAAGGAATGCTCACTGCCTTACAAGATAATAGAAAATGATTACAATGAGTAATGAGCTGAATAAAAGTATCTGACCATGCCAAATAATAGTTTCAGTTAGGCACAAAGTGATCTACTGCATTGTTATGATAAACTTATTTGTTCTATCCTGTTACTGATTATCGGATCAACAAAACTCAAGGTACGCACATGAAACTGTGCTCAGTCACTACCAAAATCATGTCACACACCATATCGATATGTAAAGTATTTAACCAAGTTGATCTTATATATTTGCACTAACAAAAATGGTCTCTAACATGTCGGCTTCACAAAATATCAAAATATGAAACGTTCAGCTTCAAGTCGGCTCAGATCTTCACAAAACAATATTCCACATCAAAAATATATGATCATACACTTCCCATAAGTCATCTCATTTACCTCGAACTTACCAACAACCACTAGAATCACCTCAAGAAATCCGGTCCACATGATACATCACCAATAACGAAGATATTCCTATTTTACTACTCTATTGGATACCAGAGCTTCTAACATGTTGAAGAATCAACATCGGAGGATGATATCGCATGATAATATTCTTCTCATAATCAATCAACTTAACTCAAATGACTAGAACCAAAGCTATGACATCACCAAAAATGAGAACTGTACATAGAGTATCACTAATAGACTTGCACCAAAAGTCCATACCGGATATCCCAAATTCCATCCTGGGTAAGATCAATAGGCTGAGTATCATTCATTAAACATCACCATTCTTCACTGGAGCATCATCGGAATAGTGTCTTATGCCAACACACTTCACACCGAAAGATGAATTCACTTATTTGCACATACACCACTCTCTGAAAATACAGACACAACCTCTAACAATTGTCGATCTCCAAATTACATGAATATAACACCCATTTATATAAATCATCAACCTCAACTACAAGGTTGGCTCAACCCTTAAGACCTAATTACAAAATTACACCACATGATACATAAATCAACCACTAGACCAATACTATGCCAAGATGATATAAAATGGACCCAAATCAAATCCTCTAAAATGCAACACCACCAAAAATCTTTCCAAGATCATCCACAACATGCTACACTATCAAAAATATCGTATAACACGAAGAACATCACCGGACTCATAAAATCCTCAATAAAGCACACAATGATCAATGTAGACCATCAAAACAAATAGGACACGATTAGGAGACACCAACAAGCACGTTAGAACCATCCGCAATAGCTGCACCAACACCACTTAATCAAATCCCCATCGATCAACACGTTGATACTCAAGAAAACTTCAACAACAACAATTGGGACTGGAAAAATAACTTGTGGAGCACCAAATCATGAACCATCTAAATTGAAGATATATATGAACATCCCAAACACTCTCCCAAATCCGCAACTCAAGATATAATCATTCCAGAGCACATCGAATCAAACACCAAAACACTGCAACACTCAAAAACCAATCCTCATACTGGAATCCATAAGTTGATCAAATACTATCATGAAAAAAACATTGAAACAAGTATCTCTAGCATATCAAATAGATAAACCAACCAGATCAACTCTTTGAAATCCCTAGAATACTGAAACATAGGATTTTGTTGACATCAATGACAATAACGTATCCTAACAACAACAATATCCAACAATCTTCCCCTTTGGCATTGATGGCAACATATGAATGTGAAAAACAATCAATGCAAAGAAAGAAATCAGCACCAAAAATCTCTAACAATCTCCCCCAAAGATCATGCACACAAAGCTTCCAAGATAAGGTCATTTTTCACATGCTTCTTTCCCCCTTTGATAGCAATGTCAAAGACACATACAAATCATGCAACTCTCCCCCTTTACTAGATAATCTCTTCCCCTTAAAATAATTTCATAAATCTGAACATCACACACTGACTACTCCCCCAAAGGAGCGACACCCACTCATCAATTTGGATAAGAAGATAAGACTATGAGTTCCACTAGATTGATGCATCTCAATACATCTAGTTCTCATAAGGAGGGGCATAAAGTCCTAACTTATCTCTCAGATATACAAATGTATCTGCAGGCAAAGGCTTGGTAAAGATATCTTCAATCTGATCCTTTGTAGATACATATTCCAATTTAACTTCTTCCTCACTAACTTTTCCCTCAAGAAATGATAGTCAATTGATATATGCTTTGTTTTAGAATGCAGTACCAGATTCTTGGAAATATTAATAGCACTTGAATTATCACAATATATAACAATAGGCTCATCATAAATGACTCTAATGTCCTTCAACATCTGCTTCATCGAAAGTACCTGAGTACAGTATCTAGTAGCAACAATGTATTCAACTTCTACAGTAGATAGATCAATTGCATGTTGCTTCTTACTTGCCCAAGAAACTAACTTCTTTCCCAAAAATAATGCTTAGAGAAATTGCATCTTTCTTTTTACTTGCCCAAGAAACTAACTTCTTTCCCAAAAAGAATGCTCCACTCATAGTGATTTTTTGGTCATCAACATCACCCACCCAATCAACATCAATATAAGCATATAACATGAAATCATCATTCTTCAGATACCACAAACCATAGTCATCCATCCCCTTCAAGTATCTGAAAAATCCTCTTCACAATAGTGGCATGACTTTCTTTAGGATCAAACTGAAATCTTGCACAAAGACAAACAACATGCATAATATTTGGTCTAGTCTAAGTCAAGTATAATAGTCCACCAACTATAGATCTATACAAGGTTTGATTAAATTTTTGAGATTCATCATTCTTAGACAACTTGCATCTAGTCACCATAGGAGTTCCAACAAGTTTGGAATCAGCTAACCCAAACTTCTTCAACAATTCCTTCACATACTTAGATTGAGAATTGAAAATGCCATTATCAGTCTATGTAATCTGCAATCCTAGGAAGAATTTCATCTCACCTATCATAGACATCTCAAACTCTTTGCATATAATCAATAAATTTCTTACTCAAATCATCATCTCTTCCAGAAATAATTTCATCAACAAAAACTTCAACAATGAAAATGTTATCAAAAATAACCTTAAAGTATAAATTACTATCAACAGTACCTTTACAGAATCCCAACTTCCTCAAATAACCATCCAATCTAGCATACCAGGCTCTAGGGGCTAGCCTAAGTCCATACTATGCCTTCTTCAATCTGCATACCATGTCTCCTTCATCTAATAATGAAAATCCATCTGGTTTCTCAATGTAGACTTCCTCTTCCAAATCGCCATTCAAAAAGGCTGACTTCACATCCATTTGATATACCTTGAAATTCTTATAAGCAACATATGCAAGAAGTAATCTAAAAACTTCAATTCTGGATACTAGAGCAAAAGCCTCCTCATAATCAATTCCTTCCATATGTGAATAACCCTTATATACCAATCTTGCTTTGTTTCTTACCACTTCACTGACTTCATTCAATTTATTCTGGAACATCCATTTAGTGCTAATCATATTCTTGTCTTTAGGTCTTGAAACAAGTTCTGATGTATTGTTCTTCTCAATCTAATTCAACTCTTCTTCCATAGATTTTATCTAATTTTTATCTTTAGGTTCAATCTTGGAAAACAAACATATCTCTTCAGCAACAATCCTTCTCCTAGTCATTACACCTTAATTTTTATCACCAATAATCATATTTTCTAAATGATTTAATCTTACATACCTCAGAGTCTTCTGATTATTCTGATTCTCTAGTTCTTGAATTTCTTCACCGGCAGTAGCAATATCTGGATTAACTATCTCTACCAGATCATTCTTCTTTAGGATCTTAGTGTGTACTTGCTTTGACATAACATCTTGATCATCAAACTCATATCTGCATTATCTGATCTTCTTCTCATGGCATTCATCAACCTTCACATTTGCACTTTCCACTATCTTTCTTAGCCTCTTATTTTAACATCAGTAGGCCTTACTCTTAGTAGAATAACCCAAGAAGATTCCTTTATCACATCTTGCGTCAAACTTTCCTATATCATCATCTCTTTTGATATAACATTTTCTTCCAACAAATCTGAAATATCTAACTATAAGAACATGACCAAATCATATCTCATAAGGAGTCTTACTGGAATCACCTTTTATATGCACCCGTTTGAATGTGTATACAACAATGCTAATAGCATCTCTCCAAAAGGTCTGCAGAACATTTCCTTCAATCAACATAGTCCTAGCAGCGTCCAAAATAGTTTAGTTCTTCCTTTCAACAACTTTATTCCGCTGAGGGTTTCTAGGAGCAGATAACCATCTTCTAATCCCATTCTTGTCACAAAATGAATCAAACTCACTGGATGTGAATTCTCCTCCTCTGTCAGATCTTAGAAATTTCAGCTTCAATCTCATCTATGTCTCCACCTTAGCTTTGAACATCTTGAATTTCTCCAATGCTTCTAATTTCTCCCTTAGAAAGGTAACCCACATCATTCTAGAATAATCATTAATCAACAACATGAAATACCTATCATAGTGCATGCTTGTTACTCTTGTAAGACCACACAAATCAGTATGCACAAGATCGAACAATCAATTAGATGTATACAACTTACTTTTAAATAAAATTCTTGTTTTCTTTCCCAACTGACATTCTTTACATATGGGATTAGAAGGTTTCAAAATCTTAGGCAAATCTCTAACATCTTGAGTAGAACTTATCCTTATCATGTAGTCAAAATTAACATGACACATCCTTCTATGTCATAGCCAGATTTCATCTATCTGAGCAATCAAGCAACTTTTCTCACCAGCATTCAAATGAAAGATATTACCTTTAGTCTTAGTTCCTGATGCAATCTCTATACCAAAGGCATTTAGAATCTTGCACTTACCATTCTTGAATTGTAAATCATATCCCTTATCAACCATTTGTTCAACACTCAAAAGAATATGCTTCAAACCTTCAACATATAAGACATCATCAGTATTATGCTTACCATCAAGAAAATAGCACCTCTACCATGAATTACAGAAGCTTTATGATCTCCAAATATTAATATACCACCATCATACCTCTCCATATTCACAAATTTACTTGTATCACCTGTCATATGATGTGAACAACTGCTATCAATTACCCATTCATCTTTCTCTTCAATCTTAGAAGCCAAATGTTTCTCCTCAATAATGCAGCTTGTAGAATTCACTAGTATTGGATTATCTTCCTTGATGTCAATAAATACAAATTCATCTTCTGAATTCCCATTCTCAAACTCTTCATCAATAGTATAATAACATTTCTTCTGATATCTAAACTTCCTATTATACTTATAGGGCTTATCATATCTATCATTCTTCTCATATCTAACATGTTTATCATGCTTATCAAATTTATCATGCCTATCATACTTTGACATCCTTTTAGGACTCCTAGAAGCAAAATGTCCTATCTTATTACAAGAAAAACATTTCAAAGGTAACTTTCCATCACACATACTGGCTCCCTTAGGAAATCTTTGAGCTATAAGTGCTTCCAACTCATCCAAATCTCTTTCTTGTTCTTCCATCTCTCTCATTTCCCTTTCATATATGGAAACCCTAGATGAAATTTCTCTGAATCATACTTCCGCTTCCCAGATACAAAGGCTTTAAATACAGTCTCTAATTTACCATGTGATTCTCCAAATTCACTCAACTCAAAAGCAACAAGCTTACCAACCAACACATCTCTTGTCATAGTGGTCACATTTCAGATCCCATCAATAGCAACAACTTTAGATTTGTAAGCAAGAGGCAAAGATCTCAACACTTTAGCAACAATCTCATCTTCTTCAAGAATTCCACCAGCACATCCGATGTTCATGAAAAGTTCATTCACTTTAACCATAAAGGATAATATGTTCTCATCTTCTCCCATCTTCAACATCTCGTACTTTCCTTTCAAACTCTACAATTTAGCAACTTTGACATGTTTATCTTCTTCATACAAGGTCTCTAACTTTTCCCAGATCTCATGTGCAGTCTGCAATCAAATCACATTAGTCATCTTTGAATCAGTCAGTACACTCAACAATGCTTCTTTATCTCTTATGTTATGTTTAGCATCCTTGATCTCACTTGCAGTAACCAAACCATTCTGATGAACATTGTAGGTATTCTTTGCAATCTTCCAATAGTCATCACCAAGACACTTCAAATGACACTCCATCTAGTCCTTCCATACAATGTAATTAATTCCATCAAATCTCAAACTCTCTTTCTTAAAAACATAGGTTTCCATCCCAGATCTCTTCAAGCGATCAAACTTCTTCCAAAGGATCTAGCTTTGATACTAGTTGTTGGCAACATTAATGAAGGAAAACTGAGAGAGAGGGGGGGGGGTGAATCAATTTTCACTAGATCAAAAAATTTAAGTATAATTTCAGATCTGATCAACTACAGTAAGAACAAGATAGAAACACACCTAACACCAAGATTTTGACATGGAAAACCTGGTTAAGGGAAAAACCATGGTGGGAACCTACCCACAATAAGATGATATGCTACAGTAGTATGTGTAAATATTATAATGGGGAATGCACATTTATTTAGGCACACTGCCTAGAGCTCACTGCTCAAAATATGATAACCTAGAAGGCTACAACCCTCAAGGAAGGTTCACTGCCTTGAAATAACATTTGGAAAACAATCTAGTTTACATGAACTGAAAAAATAGCATATCCAAATGCCTAATGGCAGTTCCGATTAAGTACATTTGTCTGCTCTGCAACACTCTCTTCTCAACACTTCACACTGAAAGATGAATTCATTTATTCACACATACACCACTCTTTGATGATGCAGACACAACCTCTAACAACCACCGATCTCCAAATTACATGAATATAACACCCATTTATATAAATCATCAACCCTTAAGACCTAATTACAAAATTACACCACATGATACATAAATCAACCATTGGATCAATACAATGCCAAGACAACATAAAATGGACCCAAATCAAATCCTCTAACATGCAACACCAATAGAAATCTTGCCAAGATCGACTGCAACACGCTATACCACCGAAAATGTTAAATAACACGAATAACACCACCGAACCCATAAGATCCTCAATAACATGCACAATGATCAATATGGACCAGCAAAATAAATAGGACATGATTAAGAGACACTAACAAGAATGTTAGAGCCATCCGCAATAGCTGGACCAACACCACAATCAAATCTTCATCGATCAACATGCTGATACTCAAGAACACTTCAACAACAACTAGGACTAGAAAGATAAATTGCAGAGCACCAAATTACAAATTATCTAAATTTAAGATATACATGAACATCCCAAACACTCTCCCAAATCCACAGCTCAAGATATAATCATTTTGGAGCACATCAGATGAAACACCAGAACACTCCAACATTGAACACTTAAAAACCAATCCTCATAGCGGAATCCATAACTTGATAAAATACCATCATGAAACCAACACTGAAACAAGTATCTATAGCATATCAAACATATAAACGAACCCGATCAACTCTCTGCAATCACTGGAATACAAACACACATGAATATGTTTACATCAATGACAATAACATATCCTAGCAGTAACAATATCCAACAAGTCCTTTGTTCCTTTTCTATGCCTTTGCATTGAGCCACTCATTATGATGCTATATCTTCTTACCGTTGGACTGTGAATCTCATAAAAAATTCCATCTTATTTATTCCTTATGAGTGCTAATTACCAGTCAATATTGTATGTCTGCTTTGTCCATCAAAGATGTTTCTTATGTGAGCACAAGACTATCTCTGGCTTTCATATGACTGATTCATATATTTGATATGTTTATTTGGATTGCACCTAGACTTGTCATATTTATGGTTGCTCTCTGATTGTCTCCTATGTGATGGTTGTCATTAGTTTTTTCTTTTGAACATTGACTGTGAAATATTGATGCTATTGATATCCTATATGACCTTAAAGCACTATCATAACTTGCAACATTGTTATAACACTCTCTTTGTGAGCGGTTTGGGATTTCACTTTATGATTCTTTACCTTAGTCAACACTATGATGGGGTTTTTTTCTCTTTAAGAGGCTTCTCTAAACCATATCAACTACTTTTAAGATAGTGATATATTATCGTCTCCCATATCATTGCTATCCATTTATTGTGATCTATTATGCTTCTTCTATGTTTTCTAACAGTGAACATGATCCCTATCCTTTATTTGATTTGGCTACCCTTCAATCATTATGTTTGTGGTTGATAGTTGTTGATGGTTGTAGCGTGTCCCTGTGTCTTCATGTGCATACTGTCACTCCTTGAATTGTACCATTGAAGGTGACTGTAGTTGCAATATAAATGTGCTGAGAAGGGTTCTTTTGATTCAAGTGTTGAGGTTCCATCTTAGCACAAGATGGTTATCAGAGAAATAGTATTACCCTCTACATGGCTTCTTACATACTCTCTGAAGTTGATTGCTTTGGATAACAATCTGTACTAAGAAAAAATATCGAAACCTCTTTGAAACACTCCTTATCTGAAACATTGGTATGGCATCTCTATCCTCTTTTCTACTATGAAACATTTTATTGAATTGGGCTCAACCCTTGTGGGAGCCACACTTTCCACCACTCATGTTAAATTGATGAACAACCATGTTACTTTTCTTGTGTCTGCACATGAAGAAAATGAGTTAGACAAAAATTATGCATATCTGATTTCTTCCTAATGATTTTATCTGGCACATGTCTCTTGGACCTATACGACATACTAGTTGTTATGATGCCCATAAGGAATGAATTATATGTTTGTAGGTGCATGTGAATATAATGAATGATGACCTTCATTACTCTAACAACATTGTTTTTCTTAAATACAAGTACTCAGGGGCAACAAGAAAACAACAACTTCATGCAAGCTAAGCGAAACAAGGCCACTTCAAGAGGACTCGTCATTCAGGCAATGACAAGTCACCCTTCCTTATTTTCATTTTACATTTACTTTGAATCTACAAATATATGATATTTTCTTCATCTGCGCCATAAGAGTTAGTCTCACATATTGTGTGAGATGTTGTACATTCATATTATTAAAGATTACTTTTTCCAAGGAAAATGTGTATATTTTCTCTTATGCATCTACATCTACAAATGTGATAGTTTTCTTTTGTTCTTTCTTTGACATTTGAATGTAACACAACAGAATAAAACATGTACCTTTCTATTTATAAAGACATAAAATCTCTACCTGATTGAGTTTGTTAGAAAAAATAGGTAACATTTCTGGTAAAATCTGCTATATGTTTGCCTGCTAAACATCTTGACCAGCTGCCTGAATCTTTCCATTGGGCACAGAGTCATTGTAGCTTGTTAAAAACTGAAAACACATCTCATAGCACTGCAATAGATTTCTTATCTCTCAAAAACTGTCCTAATCCATTGATTGCAAGTGTGTGGTTTGTGACAATAATCTCAAACATCTTCTTTTTATGTATCATGCATGTGTAATTGACAGATTAGGGTCAGGGAACAACAAAACACCTCTGAAACACTGCATACTATTATAATTCATTATAGCTATAAGGAGGATATATTTGTTGTGCATGATAGAGATTATCTAAATTCTTTGTTTCATCTAATGGGTACCTTCCTTCTATAACTACAATAGATTACAGTAGTATGATCCTTATTACTCCTTTAGAATTGTGCATAAGGCACCTAGAGAAATGAAAACTTAAATTGATCTACTATGCAACAACACTTATTAACATCAAAACTACTCAAATATGTACAAAATTTAGGCATACCTCAAAAGCAATGCTTGAGATGAATCCCATTGAATGGGATTGGTTCAACAACACCATCCAACTTAGACAACTAGAAGGCATTGTGCTACTTGCACTTAGAAATCATGTAAGGTCCACTCCAAAAACCATCAAACTTTGTGTGCTTACCTGGCCTGCTGTTGAACTCATCCCATTTCAAGACAATGTCTCCTTCCTTGAACACTCTAGGAGTTTGTCTCTTGTCAGATGACCTTTTTATTTGAGCTTGGTGATGCTCAATCTTCTTCATTGCATCATTTATTACTTCTTCTAGCTCAATCAACTGAGCCAGCCTTGTTGTCATGGGCTTTTCTTCAATCATATCAAGCTGATTAACCAGGTCAAGAGTTGGAAGCTTAAGAGAAATTGGAAGCCTTTCCTCTTTTCCATACACAAGCATGTATGGTGACATTCTAGTAGACCTTTTTGGTGTAATTCTATTAGCACATAAGGCTAATTTTAGCTTGGTATGTTAAGCTGTCTAATTTCCTTCCATGGTCCTTTTGATAATCCTGAGTAGATTCTTGTTTGTGGACTCTACCTATCCATTGCCCTGAGGCTAGTAGTTAGATGAAGTATAAAGATAAAAACCATTCATAGAAGCCCAATCAGATATCCTACTTCCTATAAAATTAAGAGCATTATCTAAAACTATTGATTCTGGAACACCAAACCTTGTTATCAGCTCTTCATAGAATTTCAAAACAACTGTCTCATTTACCTTTTTCAGTGCCATGACTTCAGTCCACTTGGTAAAATAATTAGTGGCTATGAGCACCCACTTATAGACAACACTTGAAGGTGGATTTATGACTCCAATAAAGTCCAAACCCCACTTCATGAAGGGTTGTTCTACTTGAATGGGTTGCAATGGCAAGGTTGCTAACTTCTCTTTTCCTACAAACATGGCACATTCCTTGCATTTCCTCACCCATGAATGTATATCTTTAAATATATTAGGCCACTAATAGCCCCCTTTCGTTATCTTTAGAGTTTTAGCTCTTGGTGAAAAATTTCCCCTTGTTGATCCTTCGTGAAACTCATGCAGATTTCTATCTATTTGATCAGCTTCTATGCATCTTAACGATACGCCATGAAAATCTTTCCTGAAAAGAAGACCATTCAAGAGTACATATGAGATGAATTGAAGCCTGTAATACCTTATTTTTTCTTTAATCAATCTATGAGGGCACTCACTAGTCAGTAGGAAATGAGTCATTTCTTGTACCCAACTAGTAGGAGGAGTAGGTACAGTTATTGGTTCTTGATCTTGGAGGGAAAGGACAACTTGCTCTTCATTCTCTTCACTATTTTCCTTGTCACCAACAAGATTCTCACACAATCCCTTGCCTATAACCAACTTAGTGACCTTGATATCCACATCATATTCCATCACTTTAGTCACCCAACCAAATCTCTTATCATTCAAATCTTTAGTCAACAGAAACTCCTTGACTGATGGGTGAGCAACCAACAACTTAATTTTGTTGTTAGACAACATATGTTTAAGTTTTTATAAACTTATAACAACAACAAGAACATGTTTCTGAACAAAAGAATACTTCTCCTCATAGTTCTTAAGGCCTTGACTGAAAAAGGCCAAGGGCTGCTCTAAACCATGTTCATTCTCCTGAACCAGCATAGCTGATATGCTATCAATGTTGTCATAAGCATACAAAATGGAATCCTTTAAAAAATCTAGGTTTAGTAGAGTAGGAGAAGTTTCAAGTTCCTCCTTTATGATCTCAAAACCTCTCTTTCCATCCTTAGACCAGCTAAAAGGAACATTCTTTTTCAGCATAGAGGTTAGAGGCGTTAATAATTCAGCTACATCTGGAATAAACCTTCTAATGAAATTAGTACTACCCAAGAAGCTTTGCAAGCCTTCCTTGTGTGCTGGTAGGGGAAGAGAAAGAATAACACTTACCTTCTTTGGGCCAATTGTTATACCTTCCTTTGAAACCACATAACCCAATAACTTACCCTCATGAATAGAAAACACACATTTATTTGGGTTGAGAGATATACCGAATTCCCTACACGTCTCAAAATCCTCTTTCAAGTGAGCTAAATGTTCATTTGAATTTTTTGAATAAATAGTTATGCCATCCAAATAAACAAGTACAAACTTATACGTCAAACCTTGAAATGCCATATCCATGGCACGCTAAAAGGTAGCACCAGCATTGGACAAATCAAATGGCATTGTCTTGTATTGCATAGAGCCCCATTTGGTTCTGAATGGTATCTTGAACTAATCCTCCTGCTTCACTAAAACTTGATTATATCCTAAGAAGCCATCTAATAAAGAAAACCTCTCAGAACCTACAATAACTTGAAGGATCTGCTCGATAGAGGGCAACATGTATCTATCCTTGAGGGATGCCCTATTGAGGTCTTTGAAATCAACACAAAGTCTGATTTCACCATTCTTTTTCCTCACTAGGAAAAGGTTTGACACCCAAGAGGTGTGTTTGATAGGGAATATTATGTTTCTCTCAATGAGTTTATTAAGTTCTTTGACCATGAGGGGCTCAAGCTTGGGATTAAGAGGCCTCTATTTTTGCCTCACAGGTTTGGCATTGGGCTCAAGCTCTATGGTATGTTGGGCAATACTAGGATCAAATCCTTTTAAATTTGAATACTGTCAAGCAAAAATGTCACTAAACTCTTGGCAAAGTAATATGAAAGCATGTCTCTCTTCTAGTGTACATACCTTGCCAAGCTTCAACAGCTTGTCTTTGAAGATATCAACATTCTCATAATATTCTTCCTTAATCTGCAGACTGGATTTTTCTTTTCTCACTTGATCATCATCATTGAAGATTGACTCCAATGTGACCAAACCCTTAGGTAACTTATTTGATTTCAGTTGTATGGTCTGATCTTCATACTGTTGTTTGAGCTTTTCTTGGTTACCACTTGAGAATTCTGCCTCTTCCCTAAAAAAATTAATGATCTGCTAATCACTATCAAAAACTTGCCAATGATCAATATTGTTAGGAATAGAAGACCTAACATTCACTTTAACAAAATGGTGTTCCTTAATATTGTTGATATCACTAGGAATATCATATTGAGCTCCTATTGCAGCCAACCTATCAGCATGCTTATTAAGATTTCTATGAATAGAAAACATATAGTTGTTCCTTAATATTGTTGATATCACTGAGAATGTCATACTAAGCTCCTATTGTAGTCAACCTATCAACATGCTTATTAAGATTTCTAGGAATAGAAAGCAGGTTGAAATCTTGAAAATATTCTATAAGATCCCATACCCTATGTTTATAAGTCTTCAAAAGCTCATTTTTAGTGGTATGCAGGCCTCTTACCTGGTTAACAATCAACTCACTGTCACCATACACTTGTAAACAACTGATACCTCTCTTTTTTGCCCATTGAAGGCCATGAACCAAAGCCTCATATTCAGTTGTATTATTAGTGTAGCTAAAATAAAACCTGAAAGATGCATAATACTTGTCATCATTAGGAGAAACCAATATACAACCACCACCAACACCATTCTTACTCCTTGACCCATTAAAATAGAGCTTCCAAAGCTCATTTGAGTGTTGATTATCTTGTTGTCCTTCATCCTTAACCAGATTTGGGATAGCAAGACCTTTCTCATGAAACATGTATACCCCCAAGACTTACCTCATCCATGTGTTTGAAGGGATCTTCATCAAGGTTTTTAGATGCCCATTCATCCAAAATTATATCAGGGATGTCCTCAATAGGGTTGTTTGGATCTCTTGGTATAGGTTGGTCATCTTGCTCATGAATGACTGAATTGGCATTTACAACATTAGGGACATATGGCTCCATGTGATCATTAGCCAAGGCTTCTGATTTAATGGTAGCTTTGGTCCCATACCTTGCCCTAAAGAAAATGTGTGACGAATCAGATGACAAATAACCCCCCAACTTGGCTATAAATTCTCTTGATAGGTAGCTGACAAAGTAAGGTGGTAAATCTATGACAAATATGTCCAATGGGATTGAAAATTTGGGACAAGCATGGAGGGTAAGATTCAAATTTCTAATAACTCCAACAATGGTTACAAAAGACCCATCTAATTGAACTACACCCATATTCAATGGCTAATATGACAGTCCCAACTTATCTACTAACTGCTTTGGCATGACTGAACTACTTGCACTTGAATCTATCATACAATTATGTACTAGTTGTTGGCCAATGATTAAAGTTACATAGAAGGGGGGTGGCTTTATTAACTTGGACTATTGTTCACTCTTCTGTTGGGGATTATTGGTGAGCACGGCCTTAGAAGCTTGCTGATTAGAAGGCTGAGCAGAGAAGGAAAGGTTAGACATGGCATCATGTAATAAATCCTTTTGCCTGGGTAGAGTTGGGGAGTCCCACATTGACACACTAACATGAGTCTTCTTTATTGATCTAAGATATTAAAATCACACATACTAACCTTTTGTTGTCCTTTAGTAACAACAATATCTCTTTGTGTTTGTGTTGGTTGTGGTTGTCTTTTAGGCTGATCCTTGGCCACCACGGGTTTTGCTCTAGGAAGAATTTGAGTATTCTAAGAAGAAGTAGACCCATTTTGGCCTTGCATACTTGTAGATGGTTGATCAACATTCTTATTAGTCTATTGCCCCATGTCAACAACCCTTTTCATTGATCTTGTATTGGCTGCTACAGGGATGTATGAATGATTTTGTGGTTGATTGACCCCACAAAACTCTAAACATCCATATTGCCTTATTCCATGTATGTTGATTGCTGCTCCTCGCCCTCCTGAGGTGAATCTCTTGGGACAACAACACTATTTTGCACCATTAATGCTTGATTATGAAAACCATTAGGAGAAGTAGAATGGTTATGTTGTTGATTACAGGGATAACACCACTTGTAATCAGCTACCATGTTATTATGAATTGGAATAATATCCCATGAAGAGTTGGGTGCATTAGGATTATACTGCTAGAAAGGCCTTTGGTTGTGATTTGTCCTTTGAGATTAAGGATTAGGTTGGTACAAAGCTTGGTAAGGTGGTTGATTGTACTGATTTTTAAGGTTAACCAACTCATTACTAAATTTCTACAAGGTCTTGTGCATGTTAGCATTTTGTTCTTTAATGCTTATCAGCTCTTGCAAATGGCTAGGAACAACATGCTCTTGAGCTGCAACCTGGGCATTATATATCGAAAATGAAGGGACAACAACTACAGTAGGTAGAACTACCAGGATAATTGGTTGATATCAGCAAAATATGGCATGGGAGGCCTAGGTTCTATTTCCCATGCTTGAATTAGACTATTCTCATCCCTAACAACAACATCAAATGTTGTTGGTAAAGTATTTCCCCTCCATGGACTATATCATAAATAAAATATCATTATTCAAAGCCTTTAGATAAAACAAGAAAGCATAATCATTGGAGGGCTTTGCCGATGCTGGAATTTGATTCCAAGTTCTCTAGAATCGGTAGTTGAAATCCATCAGGTGCTCATGTTGAGCTCTTTTAATGGTAGTGAGTTGCTTCACCAAAGAGAGATGATCTGACTTGTCTTCAAAATGTTGGTTCAAATTATCTCTCAGTTAGTCCAATGTAGCTATTGAGTTTACAGGTAAACCCCTGAACCACTGAAGGGCTTTACCCTTGAAAGAGGTTGCCAAGAGCCTCAATGCAACATTTTCTGCAATGTTGTGATGCACTCCACACAAGGATGCCACATCTCTAATGTGCTATATGGTTGTAGTATGACCCTCTCCAGTGAAAAAAGGTAAGCTCTTGAGTGTAGCAACTAGAATATCATCATCTTGGGTCAGATTCAAGGGACGCCCTTCATTAAAAGGTAAAAATGGCTAGTTCCTAGGAGGCTGATTGTGAGCTATATTATGGCTTGAGGTACTAGCATAGCTTGAATTAATAGGATTTGTTGGTATTTGAGTTGTAGAATCTAAAAATAGAAGATCATTGTATGCAGTAATTACTAGATAGGAGTTGGAAATACTAGGCAATAGAGTACTTGCTCAATTTGGAACATTGTTAACTACTCTAGCCTTCCTTTTTGGGGGTGATATCTGGGAATGATGGACCAAGGATGTACTTTTCCTAGTCTGATATTTTATCATAAGCTAACACCAAGAATTCTAAAAAAACAAAGACTGAGAGTCGCCAGGTGTGAAAAATATTATATTGTTGCTCACACCAAGGCGGCGTACGATGGCCTTCTATGAACTAAAATAGTCCAACAGTCCCACCGGGTGTGCCAAAAACTATTATCATGGGGATTTGCACCCAATGCCAAGTTTTAAAACTCTACAATCTTGTGAAACATGGGACTACTCTCAAGATATGGGTATCCTATGGCAAGAGTAGACCTCTGAATTATAGGTCGGCTTCCTTTTTTATAACCTAAAACTAACTAAAAATCTGACTTCAGAAAAGGGGAAAGAAGGATATGTCAAAACTGAGAATTTAAATATTGTTGCTAGGTGATACACCAATGACTAAAAATGACTTGAATCTACCTTTAAACCTCACAAAATGATTCAAAAAATGAAAGTATGCAATCTCACAACTCTGTTATTCATGCCTACAAAAATGATTCTCATGAAACGCTTTGACTTTCTAATGTTTACAAAAAGGAGAAACAATGATGTTCTCACAATTTTGATCCAAAAGAATGAAAACGCTTGCATAGACTTGCACTATGACATGATATTCTTTGCATTCAACATTGAAGGAATCAAATAAAAATAAAGGAAAACATAATATTCTATCATAAAACTCACAATCAATACTTGGAACAAAGATTAATAGAGAAGGAAAACCAACTTCTTTATTGAGAACTAGGAGGTACCTGCATTACAAATCTGAATAAACTCACAAGAAATGAGCTACAAAGTATGAACATCTGCCACAAAAGGTACAAACTCATAACTAGAGAAAAAAGAGTGAAGAAGAGAGACTTATACAAAAAGACCTCCAAAAATTCATATTTGAATTTTGGATCCTAAACAAGATGTGTTGTCATCTGTCCTCCAAATCAAGCATCTAACTAAAATGAAACTCCTCAAAACTGCATCAGAAGTTGTCAATTTGAAAAAAAACTCATGGGGTCGAATGCAACTAAAAACCCCATCAAAATAGGGATGTAACTGAAAGAATCAAGTAGTTAGTCCCCTCAAAACTCTCCTTGACTAAAACTTCATCCACTCAGACTCTCTTACTGAATTCAAACTTTCAATTAGGTGTCCAATCACCTAAATTTGCTCCACATGTTTGCAAATCATCTCAGTTATCTCCTAGACTCAAGCTAGAACTCTAAAAGCAACTAAGTCTTTACTTTGACTTATACCTTTGAAGAACACTTGTCTTTTACTTTACATTTCAAAAATATCATTTATCTGAAGTGATTTATAACATCACTCAAATAAAGATTTACGAATTTGAAATGTTTTAAATGCAAAGGAGTTTTCATAAAAACCCTTAAAAGTCTTACTAGACCTAGAAAGATATAAGTGTTATAAAACACTTAAAATATTTACAAAAAGGAAAAAGATTCTATGAAATAAAGCTTTTATTTTAAAATTCAAAAGAAAAAATATTTTCCTCTATCAGGTCTCTTTAGGGTTTCAACCCTAAAAAAAAAAGAAAAGATAAAAACATTTATATATTTTTCATCATTTGTTGTTTGGGTGTCTTTGGGCACCACTATGTTGTAGGTTAGGGTTTTGAATCTTGAAGGCATTATTCAACTACTATTCTGATAATTTACAGGAGATACTTGTAGGGAAAATGTAAGGTAAGCTTGCTTCCTATGCAGATCTAGTCTTTTATTTGATTTTTCCACGGTCATTATGAATGTTGGCTCTGTCTTAGTGATGAATAAAATACATCTTGAGGTTTCCTTGCTCACTGTTATTGTAGTTGTAACTTATTCATTGTGGTTTTCTGGAGATCCTTTAGGGAAGATACTGGTAAGTTCAACATGTTGTATTTATTCTCTGTGAGTACTGATGGCCGCCCATTAATTGTTCTTGACTGCTATTATGAAGCTTTTGTTGCTATGTTTAATGCCTTCCTTTATGATTTCCACTGTAACATTTATGGGGACTGTGAATATGTCTTTTGATTGAGATCTTTTCCTTCCTTGATGCATTGTTCTTATCTCATACTATATATTTCCTTTGATTGGTTATTTTCCTATGCTGCTGAATAAGGGTGTTGTCTCATTCGCCTTCATGGAGTTTTCTTTTTGAAGACTGCTACTACCACTGACTACAGCTATTATGGTGTATATTGCATGGGTGACTAAAGTATTAAGAACACTATCTCAGTCTAAAAGATAACTGTGTTTATGATTAATTTCATATGAGCTCACTGTTACTGCTCCTTGAACCATGACTGTGATATGGTCAGTCTTCAATATTGCTATCCATTGTTTCTTTGTGAATGAATGCACTCTTGTCTATCACATGTCCTTCATTTCTATTTGAGTTGTGAAGAGCCTTATGGATTGTCACCCTCAGGATTGCTTGTGATATAAACTGGGACTGAGCCTTTTGATGGAGACTTATTTCACTGTTAACAACCCATTATCTGACATCAATTATGCCTATAGATTAGATTGTCTTTGAACTTCTAACAATAATATTTTGGTTACTACATGACTTGAAGAGTCAAGCTTCCTATTAGTGTTTTGATACCATTTGATTTTATGTTCTGAGGATATATTGTTACTATGATATGAACCTTTATGGCTGATGATTCATCTTTTGTGTGTATTGTGACTCTTGATAGTGCTTGATGCCTTTTGTGCCTTTTCCATTTGCAAAGGTCTCCTTGGCACAAGGTTGTCCTTGGATTTGATCTCTTTATGTTCCTTATCCTTGATACACATGATTCTTAGTTTGAAATAAAAGCAATGAATACCAAATTGACTTGTAATACCGTTTCTTTAAGTTTCCCTATGTGTTTGTTATCATGTGATGGATTTTTTTAAAACTCTTTGCACTTTACTTTTGCCATATGTTGTCATGATTTGGAAGACAATCATCAACACTATTGACCGTTGCTTCTCAATGAAGGGACCGCTCTCTTTGTACTAATGCAAACTTTGCAATGTCACAATATTTTGATTGCTACTTGCTCTTTGTTATGGACACTTCTTTCTTGACAGTGAATATTTTACCCTTTACTAATCTGATTGACAGTTATCTATGTTGATGGTATTTCCCTTGATCATTGAAGAAATCTCTGTGATTTGGACTTGTCAAGAAGACTGTTGTCCTCATACTTTCTTTGAACTATTTCTAATGCTTTTGTTGATGATTGTTCTTTTGGTTAGAGAGGACCTATGAGATGATTTTCTTTTAATTGCTAAAACACTGTGAATACATTTGTATATGCTAACATGAAGACTTTTCCCACATGCTTCTCTTTTGGACTATGCCTTTCACTGCTAACTGCTGCCATGTCTAGAGACTGTATTCTAATTCCTATTATGTTAATCACAGTCCACTGATTTCTATATATAGAAACTTCCATCCATATGCTCTAGGATTTGTGTTAAAATTGTTAAACTATCTTTGACTCATAACTGCACTCTTATTGACTTCTTTGTATGGTTGCTCTTGTTTACCAATGATAATGTTACCAGGTATCTCCATGATGGTCTTGTCTCAAGATATATTCATGTTAATGGCCTTCACATGCTTTGTAATTGTATCATAGTGTCCATGGTGTATGTCAACTATCAAAGATGATTGTGTGTGCTTTGAATGCAAGGAGTATGACTATACTTGTGATTCATATGATCATGCTTCTACAATTCCTTTGACTACTTTCTCTTTTAATACCTTATATTTTGATCACTGTCTCTAGGCTTGTTTGTGCTCGCACACATATTGAAACATAATATCTTTGGATTTTGACTGCTCATCTCCATAGTTTTTAATCTCATTATACCTTTGTCTTGAAAGGATTGTGTCTCAACATCTGTGAGGTCGCTCTAGCTTTTGAGATTCACTATCATTTATACTCTTAATTCTCTTTGTTCTTTGACTATGATTGTTACTTAACAATGAAATTGCATCGAACTTGCATCTCCAAAATTGCCTCCCTCACCCATATGGTGTCTGCTCTATCCTATCTTTATGACTGCATTCTTTGACTAGGGCTGCATCTTATTGATATTCATGTTTGTATATTTGTCATTGCTGCTATAACCTCTTTGGGACTGCCACGATAGTGACTGGCTACTTGAATTTTTCTTCCAATATGCTCATAACCTTCTCTTAATCATGGTGATGATAGTCAAAGATGTTCATGACTCTTTCCCCTGTCACATTTATCATGACAACTCTTCCTTATACTGTCCTCAATGGACTATTAGGACCATGTGCTCATGATGCTCTTGTCATTTTTGCTCACTGTCCATTGAATTTTGATGGCTTTGATTGTTTTTTTGTCAAAGATGGTTCTTAAAAATGAATTATATCACAACCTTTTGTGCATTTTCTATGCCTTTGCATTGAACTACTCTTTATGATGCTCTGTCTTCTTACCATTGGACTATGAATCTCATAAAAAATTCTTATTTATTCCTTATGACTACTCATTATTAGTCAATTTTGTATGTCTTCTCTGTCCATCAAAGATTCTTCTTATGTGAACACAAAACTATCTCTGGCTTTCATATGACTAATTTAGATATCTAATCTCTTTATTTGGATTGCACCTAGACTTGTCATATTCATGACTGCTCTCTGACTATCTTCTATGTTATGGTTGTCATCAGGCTTTGCTTTTGAACATTGATAGTGAAATCTTCACGCCATTGATATCCTATATGACCTTGAAGCACTATCATAACTTGGCAACACTGTTATAACACCCTCTTTGTGAGCAGTTTGGGTTTTTACTTTATGATTGTTTACCTTAACAACACTTTGATGGCTTTTTTCTCTTTAAGAGGCTGCTCTGAACCATATCAACTAATTTTAAGACTGATATATTACCGTCTCCCATATCATTGCTATCCATTTTTTGTGATCCATTATGCTTCTTTTTTATTTTCTAATAGTGAACATGATCCTTGTCCTTTCTTTGATTTGGCTACCTTTCAATCATTTTGTTTTTGGTTGATAGTTGTTGATGACTGTAGCTTGTCCATGTGTCTTCATGTGCTTACTGTAAGTCCTTGAATTGAACCATTGAAGGTGATTGTAGCTGCAATATAAATGTTTTGTGAAGTGGTCTTTTGATTGAAGTGTCAAGGTTTTGTCTTAGCACAAGATGGTTATCAGAGCACTACTATTACCCACTACAAGGTTGCTTACATACTCTTTGAAGTGGATTGTTCTGGATAACTATTTGTGCTAAGACAAAATCTCGACACCTCTTTGAAACACTCCTGATATGAAACATTGGTATGGCATCTCTATCTTCTCTGCTACTATGAAACATTTAAATGAGTCAAGCTCAACCCTTGTGGGAGCCACATTTTCCACCACTCATGTTAAATTGATGAACAATCGTGTTACTTTTCTTGTATATGCACATGAAGCAAATGAGTTAGACAAAAATAGTGCATATCTAATTTCTTCTTGATGATTTGATCTAGCACATGTCTCCTGGACCTATATGACATACTAGCCATTATGATGCACATGAGGAATGGATTATATGTCTGTAGGTGCATGTGCATATAATGAATGATGACCTTCATTTCTCTATTAGGATTCCCAAAGATACTGAGAGGGGGGGTGAATCAGTATCTAACCAATAGATAAATTTACTTGACTTAAAACATGAAAAGCATATTAAAAATGTGTACTGGTAAACTAGAAATAATGCAGTAAACAAGAATAACAACAACCACATGAGAAGCACACCATAACATAGTATTTTAATGAGGAAACTTGGTGTTAGAAAAACCTTGGTGGGATTTGTAACCCACAATATTCGTTTATTGGCCAATAAGGGAATATTACTCTTACAATAGGGGCCTGCACATGCAGGAAGGCCAAGTGCCTAGAGCTCACTGCTCAATTACAAAAGAAGTCACACTAACTTACAAAAATGGATTATATTAATCCAATTTCTTGTACTACTTTAGATTAGCATCTGCTATGCCAGATCTAGTACCGGTTTAAGCTCTGCTACATACATAAACCCTTAACCTATAATTCGCATATTAGGTCTTCTTATCTTCACATCTTATCACATTTGTTTCCTATTACAAAATGATCTCATACATATATGAGTCATATTACAACTCACCATGTTGGCTTACAATAATTTTACAATTAATTACAAAATACATTTCAAACAAAATTGAGGTCGGCCAAGGTGTCAATGTCCTTCATTTCACTTTCAGTGTAGAGTTTGTCGTTGTCGGTGCCAGTATCCTATCTTGCTAGTATCATATGATTGAAAGGTTTCCATCAATGACAAAACCTTCAATCACCTACAATTTCTCATTGGAGTGTGCATTTTCCAACAATCTCCCCATTTGGCATTGATGGCAACACTCATGAGAAAAATCAAAAAGTGTCCAAAATGATATCCAAAAAATAGTCTGCCAAAATTGTCTTACCAAAATTGTATGCTCAAAACTATATGCTCTCCCTGAGCAGATGAAGTCCCTTCTTTCTGACCATTTTTCTCATCCCACTACTCCCCCTTTGACATCAATGACAAAGGTTGGCATTCGCTGTTAGTGGAGTCTTGCCTGGATTCTTGTAACCTGTGGGTTACAATCTGAAAGATATATGTCAAAACTAAATTTATGCCATTGTTGAATGTTTTGCAGTCTTTTATTGCCTCTTGTGTTCTCTGCACTGTACTAGTGAGTATGTGCATTTTCTCTTCCAGTGTCTTCAATTCGAGAACCAGAGCCTCAGATATTTCTTTTCTCAAATAAATAGGATACTCTAGTCTTGGACTAAGTTTGTATTTTAAGTCCTTTGCCTTATCCTTTATTTCCTATTTGTTTTTCTCCAATTTCTTGATTTTCTTTTCTAATTCCAGAAATGAATCTGATGTTCCAATCAAATTGTCAGCAATATTATTTATCTTCTCTTCAGCTTTGTTGTTCTCCTTGTCAAGATCCTCTGTTAAGGCATTTGTTTTGCAAGTATCCATGTACAGTTTCTTGAAGTCATAGATTATTTCTCCAAGTTCTGGTAAAAGGGTGTCCATTTCTTCCTTGTTTTTCTTTACAATATCTTTTTAAAAAATCTCTTTTTCTTTTATCATTTTCTCCTTAAATGTATCCTCATTTATTTGATCAATAGTTACTAGGTTGTCGGTGATAAACTTAGACAATGTGGTTAGTTGACCTAAAGAATCTTTATTCTCAACACTACACTTTGGTGCTATCAATCTAAGAATTAGTATAGTATCATCAATAGCCTTATAGGCTTGTGTATTTCATTCCATGCTCTTCTTTATTGAATCTAATAAGACCTTTGTTACATTAGTAGGTCTGAATTCTATCATAGTTGTACCAGATGTTTGTCCGATAGTTTTTACAAGATCCATGCTACCGGTGGTAGTTATTTCCTTGCTTTGTTCGACCTTTGGTAGGTCTGTCTGTGTTTGTATTTCCACAAACAAAGGTTTAGGCTTTTCAGTTTGGCCGGGTGGCACTATCTCTGTCTATAACTGTGCTTCAACCTGTATCAGTTTGGGTTTCCCCAATGAGCTTTCAGTTGCCGGTTCCTTAGTTTGTGCCTCTGAACTTTCCTTAGTCGGTTCTTCAGATGGTTTGTCTGTTATATCTACTTGTTTCTCAGTGGTATCCTTTGTCGGTTGCTCTACCTGTGAAGGTTTTTCTGTGTTTAACTCAACCTCTACAACCAGTAACTTAGTAGTCAAATCTTTCTCCTTATCCTCAGTGGTCTCTTTGTCAACCACGAAATTAACTTCCTGAGTATCTACATTTACTGTATACGGAATTTTTGATTCAGGGTTTGTATCTTCTACAGGAGTCTCCATACTCTCAGTGGCCAATTGATTAGCAGTAGTGTCTACCAGTGGAGTATCTGAAGGAGGTGGGGGCATATTGTTAGTTATTTTTAAACTTGGTGGTCCACCTACCTTGCCTTTACCCTTGTCTCTGTCCTTTTGATATAATTTGATAGTTTTAGGTTTGAGTAATTCTTCCTCTTTTTCTTTTTCGACAAAGAAAATATCCCATCCATCAGTAGTTTCCTCATAAACTTCCTTTACTCTGCCTGCCATTAATGCTACATGCTAGTGAGCAGTAGAAAACAATGTCCGGTTAGCCTCACTGATTAATTTGTCTATTTCATCAGGTGAGTTAATTGGATGCACTACCATTAATTTTTCAATTTTAACCTTTTTATCTAGTTTGACAATAGATAATCTTCTAGCTTCTAATCTCCTATACAAGTCATTTGGAATTTCATCAACAATTTGCATCAAAAATTTCTTGTATATATCTAAGTATAGAATTACATTGTTCTCTATACTTTCCTTATCATCGGCTAATAGTGTATTGTACATTTTATCGATATTCTTCATCTTACCATCTTCTGTTATTTCGCTAAGAATTTTGTGTAGAGGAGCAATAGTTTGTTTCACCTTCTTCTTAGGAGTCATCTTCTTTGTTGGAGGCCTTACTACCTATTGCTTCTGTCTTGTCCTTTTTGGTGTAGGAGAAGGTACCGGTGAAGGTTTTCTTTTCCTCTCAACTCTCTTGAATACAGCAGGTATGTCACTTTCTGAAGAAGTTCCAACCGGTGAAAGGTGAGTTTCCGGTTGAAGTGTTTCCAACTCACTTTCAGTTATACCAGTTTGTTTTAGCACATTTTCCTTGATTGTTTTTGCCTACCGGGTTCCTTTCTAACAGTTGCTTCTACCTTCTTAACTATTTTCCTTGATTGTATAGTGCTCTCAATTGTTTCTGCACTACCAAATACTTTCTCTTCCGACTCCTTAGGAGCTTCAAGGAGGGATTTTGCATAAGTTTCTATGATGTTATCATTTGTCTCATAGCCCATTTCAATTACCTAGATGGTTCTAGGGATAACTACCTCCATCCAAATTTCATCTTTCTTGATCACAAAACAGATTTCCTTTTGATACTTATCCACAATAGCTTGTGATAGTCTTACTCTGGTCTTCATTCGAGCCTTCAATGCTTTAAAATGTTCATTTATGTTTTTCTCCCTGTTCTCTCCCATATTGTTCAATAGTTCTGATAGTTGTTTTCCTGCCAGTATATCAAATCCAAAATCTCTAACACCAATACCGGGTACTTGTTTGGTTATGTATAGCATCAAATAAACAAGTAAGTTTCAAAATCTGAATGTCCCCTTTTTGTCTCTTTTGATCTTACCCAAATTGTCTATCAACTCATCTTTGAGCCATTCACATATGTCTATCCTTGCATTATCATTGACCATATCATAGGCACTCTTAATACATAGGCTAGAAACTGAGTTTAACCTATTTGCATGTGTAGCCTTGTAACCTAAGATCATACTGATAAATCTGATATTTGTATCCTTCACATCGTTTACCCTTAGAGATCTCTTATCAAATGTTGCACCAGTTAGGTTTGTCACTAAGTAATTTGAGACCTTCTTAGTTTTGTTAGGTTTGTTGCTGGTGGAGGGTAACCCTGTTATAGCTTTTACTGTTTCTTTTGTGATTTTATGAATAGAGTCTAACAAGAAAAATTCACCATGTACTCTGCTTAACACAATCCTTATGATATCCTTGGGGAAATCCGGGATACTAAGAATTTCAGTGAAACCTAGGGTTTCTACTATCTTATGTTCAGGTTTGACATTTTCGAATTCATCACAGATTACAGTCTTATACATATTTTTAATTTCATCATCACCTAGTTCATCAATATGACAATGTATATACATTCTAGGGTCTTCAACATATACTACTCATTTAGGGATTTGAGAGAATGCACCTATGCTATCATCTTTCTTAGCAATTTCGGGAACTAGCTGAAAAATGGGTCTAGGTTGCTTAACAACCTCAACAACAGTAGGGTTTGCAATAAATGCAAGAGTTGATGAAGATGCCATAGCTATAAATACCTCAATTTGCCTTAAGGATGAATGATTCGATGGATTGCTTCACTTCTTGGAGTACCTTCACTCAGGAATTTTTGCGCTCTCAAAGATTTGAATGCTCAGTGAATGAAAAAGGAGCCGAAATACTTGCTTTATAATGTTATTTTCGCCAACTACCAAATTTAATGCTTGTCGGTTAAGTCACAACTTAAGTCATCTGCCGGTATAGAAGTAATTTCAACTTCTCACCATCAACCGAGGGAATAATAGCATGTTTTTCATTTTGTTGCTAAACCCCCAAAATAATTTTCTTCAGTTAGATGAAGAGTCTTCTATCGGTGGAGTGTTACTCTATTCTACCGGTGGAGGAGTATTCACATCAACATTCTGATCTAACTTTTTGATCCATTATTTTGAGAATTATTTCTTTACCTTTCAAACTAGAACCTTTGTTATTTGCCGGTGAGGACTTGCTTCTACAAAATTTTGCAATATGTCCAACTTTGTTATAGGCATAACAAGTCAAATTGGTCTTCTGAATAGCTTTCCCATATCTTAGGTCGGTATGTGTTCTACATTGATTAGATAAGTGCCCAAATCTCCCACAAACATAACATCTCACATTCATTCTGCAATTTTCTGAATTATGACCAACTTTGTTGAATTTAGAACATTGACCGATGGGTGTATTAGTGTTCTGATAATTTCTAGATCCACAGTGATTTTCTCTATGACCATACTTGTTACAGTTAAAGCATTTTCCATTAAACTTGTAAGCAGTAGGTTGTCTTACCGGTTTGTTATGATCATGATTGTTTGTAGTACCGGAGCTTGCACCAACTTCAAAGCCAAGGCCATTTGTATCACCATTAGGTTTCTGATTCTTCAGCATATCACCAAGTTCTTCTGAACTTTTCTTGAATTTTTCCTTCTAATGATTTGTAGCAGTCAGTTCACTTTCCAAGATTCCTTTTTGTCTTATGAGTTTAGTTCTGCCATTTTGTGTGTGCATTAGATCTGTCTTCAACATATCATTTTCATGACTGAGTCTTGTGTTTTCATTTCTAGCATCATTTATGTTGGCATTATGTGAACCGGTATGAGGACATGATGACACTGTATGTTGTCATTGATGTCAATATGTTGAAGAAGAGAGAGTCGGTATAACATTGTGAACCGGTATATGTGCCAAAGTGAAGCGGTGTGTTTGTTCAAGGTGAACCGGCATGTTGATATGGTAACTGGTTACATGGAAGCTTTGTATGACTACCGATTGGTAGTCTCAACTTCAGGGTTTCTGGTTGAAGTGCTTCAAGCCTGTGTGACTCAACTGGTGACTTTGTGTGACGAGTTAGCATTGTAACAAAGAACAGATCATGTTGCCACGTTAGCCTTGTGCACGTGAAGGATCTTGCATGAAGGAGATTGTTCCTATCTACCTCGGGAATGTGGGAAGTCTGTAAACAATGAAAATGTGTGATGGGTTATCAGCCACCATGAAAGCGGTGGAAAATGAACGATGGAGAACATCTTGAGATCGGTTCAAGACTGTTGCATTTAAAGCAATGTGCTTAATAGTCAGGATTGAACTATTTGAATTGCTTAACCTAACAGGTTTAGGGTTTAGGGTTTATGCTACCGACCTATCTGTTTCCTATAAGGTCGATGTTGTGTTTCTTTCTGAGGTTGTTGGCAAAAGTTGTGTGTGTATCCAAGTGAAGAGATATGTGATTCTTGCCATACTAGAGGAGAGAAGTGATACCTGCAGAGTGTAAGTGCAAAAGGTGAAGAGGAGCTAAAGTGGATGCTGTTACCATATCATTGTAATACCTGTTGATCTCTAACCACTTCAACAGTTGGGAAATCCCTTAACAGGGTAGTTTTAACTGGCTTACTGTAAATCCTTAGACAGGGTGACTCAAAACCATTGAGTTCTTGAAATCCTCTAACAAAGTAACCTTTAACACGGTTTAACCCTTAACCGGGTATTCTAGCCATCCCTTAACCAGGTGATCCCTAATAGGATTGGTTCTTAACAGAACCTATTGTATCAATCTTTAACCAGACAAGGCTCCTGACAGAGCGGACTTCTAAAGAGTTCAAAAACAGCTTGTGGGTATTCATCCCCACCATGGTTTTTCCCAATTGGGTTTCCACGTGAAAAATTTGTGTGTCATGTGATGGTTTAAGTGATTTGTGTCTGAAGTTAAATCATGTTGATCTAGCTGTTTATATATTTTTGATGATAGATTACATGTTCATGAAATAGGGTGAAATGGAAATGAAGTATTAGATTGTATGAAAAGATAAGTGTCAACCGGTTTATGCTTGTCCTAGTTATTTTGGGTTTTGCTGATTGTAATCTGTTTAAGACTGGTGTTACTGTTTGTCTATCAAAGCATAGTGTCTGCTGACAAACTGGTTTAGGGATGTGTTTTTGTCTATATTGATTCACCCCCCCTCTCAGTACCGATTTGGTACTATTCATTCATCATTGAGTTATCAATTGGTATCAGAGCATCCTCTAGGTCCTTTGTGTTATAAGCTTAACTGCTCGAGGAAAAGATCCCAGTCTAATGATGAAGAGGGAAGGTCCAAAGTTTAATAGAGATAATTTCAATATATGGAAAGATAGAGTGAAGATATACATCAGAAGCATGGGTGCTCAACACTAGAGCTATGTTGAGAATGCTTATATTGTCCCTACTGGTACTCTCACTGATGACCAAAAGAGAGAGATGCAGGAGAATGGGCAAGTCATGGAAGCCCTATTTAGTAGTTTATTTGACATTGATTTATTGATGTCCAGGATAAAGTAAATCCCAAAGAAGTATGGGATACTCTTGAAAATATCTATGGTAGTGATGAGCATGTAAAACAAGCTAAGGAAGAAAGCCTTAGAGGGATGTTTGAAGACATGCGGACGGTTGAAGGTAAGACCATTCAATAGTATGGAATAAGAATCAAAACTGTTGTCGGAGATATCAAGAGTGTAGGTGGTAAAATGGAAGATTCCACTGTGGTAGGAAAAGTTCTGAGATCCTTATTACCAGTCTATGCAATAAGGGTTGCTACTATTCAGGAGTTGAGATCAATAGACAAGACTAAGGTATCGCTAGACTCCGTCATTGCAAAGTTGATAGCCTATGAGATAAATAGTTTTGATGGCAGTGTTCAAAAGACTGAATCAGCTTTTAAAGCTTTTGTTGTACCATCCAGAAAAGGAAAAGAAGCAAGCACCAGTGGTGAACCAAGACAGAGCAGAGAAATGGATGATGAGGAGATTCTGATGGAATTTGAAGCTCTTCTTGCCAAGAAACTTCCTAAAGGAACCGGTAAATATAGAGGTAAGCTCCCTTTGAAATGCTTTTCTTGTAATTGGATAGGACATATTGCTATAAACTATCCTAATGGTGACAACAAGGACAAACCAGAGAGGTTCAAGAAATTCAAAGGAGGAAACCGAAGAAACTGTTTTGTTGCAGTTGATGAAGGTGTCACAGATGAGTAATCAGAAGATGAAGAAAATGAAGATATTGTGTTTGTTGCAGTAAAGGAAGATGTGTCAGACAAGAAGGCTCTTGTCTACTGCTTTGATAATTCCAATGAGTGGATTATTCATAGTGGTTGTTCTCACCATATGACTGGTGACTGGAGCAAGTTTTTATCCTTGGAAGAGTGTGATGGTGGTGTGGTTCGCTTTGGTAATGATGCACCATGTATGGTCAAAGGAAGAGGGTCCATCTCTCTAAATGGAAAGAGTAGTGCTGACAATGTGTATTGGGTTGATGGTCTCAGACACAACCTTCTAAGTGTTGCCTAGCTGAATGATAGTGTTCTCACTCTGGAATTCAAGAATGGAATGTGCAGAATCAAAGGAAAGAATGGTGAATTGGTGGCCACCGACATGTAGACCAAAGGTAACCTATTTCAGCTGAATGCAAATATTAGTACATGTCTTATGGCCAAGTTCGATGATAGCTGAATATGGCACAGGAGACTTTGTCATGTAAACTTTGATAACATTGTGAAGGCCAGTAAGATCAAGGCAGTTAGAGGGCTGTCAGTGCTAAGAAAACTGGAAAATACCTTGTGCAAAGAGTGTATATTGGGATTGATTAAAATTGAATCAAGTTTAGAGGCCCATTTCATTATTTTACCCTGTGTTGAAATGTGGCGACTGATCAGCAAAGTACTGTACACTCAGCACGTATCCTCGCTGGGGTCTGGGGGCAGGTCGGGCTCCGAGCAGGGGTTCGGGGGCAGTAGCCCCCGAGAAAGCGAGGGTTCGGGGGCGGCAGCCCCCGAGAAAAAAAATTTTGCCGTTTTTTTGTTGA
Organism: Cryptomeria japonica; assembly: GCF_030272615.1. NCBI lineage: Eukaryota > Viridiplantae > Streptophyta > Pinopsida > Cupressales > Cupressaceae > Cryptomeria > Cryptomeria japonica. The sequence goes on from NC_081410.1 coordinate 157,682,766, forward strand.
TGAAAACCGACATTGTAATAAAACCCTAAAAAAGGCCGACTTTGTTTGTTGCCCTAAAAACGCATGTTATAAGCGGTTGGGATGCTTAAGGCATTGTAAGGTTGATGTACTATTTTTGCTAGATAATAAGAAAGATTGGACGGCTGTGTATGGTGGACGTAACCCATTCTGGGTGAACCACGTTAAATCTCTGTGTTATCTGTGTCCTGTTTTATTTCTTTATCTTTTGTATTTAAATCTGCATATAATTGTAAGTTCATATTTGCTTCGGATCTGCTTGAAACCCTAACAATTGGTATCAGAGCGAGGTTTTCTGTAAATTGGCAAGACTTTCAGATTTGAGTGGGAGCAATAGAGGATTCCAAATTCAAGGTCGAAAAGTTTAACGGCCAGAATTATCAGTTATGGAAAATGCAGATGGAGGATTACCTGTATCAAAAGGATTTATGGTGGCCATTGGAAGGAAAGGCAAAGAAACCGACCACAATATCAGATGAAGAGTGGGACATTTTAGATAGAAAGGCACTGGGATCCATTCGATTGTGCCTTGCAGCGTCTGTAGCATTCAATATAATAGAAGCAAAAATGACTGTAGATTTGATGGCAACATTGGCTAAGCTGTATGAGAAACTCTCGGCTTCGAATAAGGTATTTCTTATGAAGCGTTTGTTTAATTTGAAAATGAGTGAGGGAGGATTTGTAGCAGAGCACTTAAATGAATTTAATACAATTACCAGTCAATTGTCTTCGGTAAAAATTACCTTTGCAGAAGAGGTTAGGGCTCTCTTGATTTTATGTTCTTTGCCAGAAAGCTGGAATAGCTTGGTTATGGCTGTAAGTAACTCTGTCTCTGGTAAAAATACTTTGGTATTTGATGATATTGTTGGTGTTATCCTAAGCGAGGAAATGTGAAGGAAAAGCACAGGTGAGACTCCAACATCATCGGGTAGTGTTTTGAATGTGGAGAACAGAGGAAGATCAAAAGAAAGAGGAAAAGGCCCTGGGAATGAGAAGTCACGAGGGAAGTCAAAGAAAGGATGCTCTCAATCTAGAGGAAAGAAAGATTGCTGGTACTGCGGAAAGCCTGGTCATCTAAAGAAAGATTGTTGGTCTCGGAAAAACAAAGAAGGAGACAAAAATGAAAATGATAGTAAGGAAGCTAATATTGCAAGTAATACTTTACAAGATGCTTTAATCTTATGTTTGGATAATGTTAATGATTCCTGGGTAATAGATTCTGGGGCTTCATTTCATGCTACACCCCATAGAAAATATTTTCTAGATTATGTTCAAGGTGATTTTGGATAGGTATATTTGGGTGATGATGAGCCTTGTCAAATTGTTGGAAAAATAAAGATAAAGATCAAGTTGCAGAATGGTAATGACTGGTTTCTGCAGGAGGTAAGACATGTTCCTAATTTAAGAAGAAATTTAATTTCTGCAGGGCAACTAGGTAGTGAAGGTTGCATAGTTACCTTCTCAGACAGTATGTGGAAGGTCACTAAAGGATCATTAGTAGTAGCTAAAGGTGCAAAGATAGGCACATTATATCTGTGTACTGGTAACACTTACTCTACCTTAGCTGCTACAGATAAAGTTACTGCAGGGACAACAACAATAAATGTTGCAAGAACAGATTCGATAATGTGGCACCATAGGCTTGGGCACATGAGTGAGAAAGGGATGAAAATTCTTCACTCCAAAAATCTATTGCCAGGACTAAAGAAGATTGATTTAGAGTTCTGTGAGAACTGTGTTTATGGTAAACAGAAAAGAGTCAGATTTCTCAAGGTTGGGAAAGAGAAGAAGAGTGAGAAGTTAGAGCTTGTACATTCAGATGTATGGGGACCGACTCAGGTATCATCTCTTGGTGGCTCTTGTTATTATGTTATTTTTATTGATGACTCAACCAGAAAAACATGGGTATATTTCCTAAAACAAAAATCAGATGTTTTTGAAACTTTTAAGAAATGGAAAGCTTTGGTTGAGAATGAGACAGGAAAAAGGTTGAAGTGTCTCAGATCGGATAATGGAGGTGAGTATTGCAGCAAAGCATTTGAAGATTACTGTTCCTTAAATGGGATTCGAAAGCAGAAGACAGTTCCAGGAACTCCACAGGAAAATGGTGTGTCAGAGAGAATGAATAGGACCATCATGGAACGTGCGAGAAGCATGAGATTGCATGTTGGATTGCCCTTACATTTTTGGGCAAATGCTGTATATACTGCTGTCTATTTGATAAATAGAGGACCTTCAACCCCTTTGGATGGTGGTATTCCAGAGGAGGCATGGACTGGTAAAAAGGTAAATTATTCTTTTCTAAAAACTTTTGGTTGCGAAGCTTTTGTCCATGTTGATAAAGAAAATAGAACCAAGCTTGATGCTAAATCTCAGAAATGTACCTTCATTGGATATGTGATAGATGAATATGACTATCGGTTATGGGATCTTGAAAATAAGAAAATAATTAGAAGTAGAGATGTTATATTCAATGAGAAGGTTATGTAGAAAGAACAAATGCAGGAAAAGAAGCATGAACAGGACAAACAAGAATATGTGGTGTTGGATGAGATTCCTGAAAATGAAATGCCACAGGTACCTGATGCTCAGCAACAACAGATTGTCCCACAAACTCCTGCAAGTGTTAGACGTTCTACGAGGATAAGTAGACCCCCTGAAAGATTTTCTCCTTCTTTGTATTCTATTTTATTAACAGATTCTGGTGAACCAGAAGAATATGAAGAAGCAATGCAGGTGGATGCCAAACAACAGTGGCAACTAGGCATGAAAGAGGAGATGGACTCCTTAATGAAAAATAAGACTTGGGACTTAGTCCCTTTACCTGCAGAAAAAAGAGCCTTGCCTAACAAATGGGTTTATCAGCTGAAGGAGGAGGAAGGAGGTCAGAAAAGATATAAGGCCAGACTTGTGGTAAAAGGTTTTGCACAGAAAAAGGATATAGATTATGATGAAATATTTTCTCCAGTTGTAAAAATGACTTCAATTAGAACTGTACTTAGTCTTGTGGCTGCAGATGATTTACATCTTGAACAATTAGATGTCAAAACAGCTTTTCTCCATGGAGATTTGGAGGAGGAAATTTACATGTTGCAACCACAGGGATATGAGGTCAAAGGTAAGGAGAACTTGGTGTGCAGGTTGAAGAAAAGTCTGTATGGCCTAAAGCAAGCACCCCGACAATGGTATTTAAAATTTGATAGTTTCATGGCTGAACACGGTTATCATAGATGTCATTCTGATCATTGTGTATATTTTAAGAGATTTGATAATGACAGTTATATTATCCTGTTGCTTTATGTTGATGACATGCTTGTTGCTGGGTCTAACATGCAACATATAAATGATCTTAAACAGAAATTAGCCAGGTCATTTGCTATGAAAGATTTGGGTGCAGCTAAGCAAATTTTCGGTATGAGGATTACACGGGATAGGAAAAATAGAACCTTGAATTTGTCCCAAAGTGAGTATATAAAGAAGGTGTTGAAAAGATTTAACATGCAGGATGCAAAAGCAGTTAGTACACCTTTGGCTAGTCATTTCAAATTGACTAAGGAGATGTGTCCAAAGGCACAGGAAGAGGTTAATAAAATGTCTAACATCCTGTATTCATCAGCTGTTGGCAGTCTAATGTATGCAATGGTATGCACAAGGCCAGATATTGCACATGCAGTGGGAGTTGTGAGCAGGTTTATGAGTAATCCGGGTATGGAACATTGGAATGCTGTGAAATGGATTCTTTGGTATTTGAAAGGAACTACTACGAAGGCATTATGTTTCAAAGGATCTAATGCTGCTCTAAGTGGATTTGTTGACTCTGATCTGGCAGGTGATATTGATTCACGGAGGAGTACTACAGGGTATGTTTTTACTATAGGGGGAACTGCAGTCAGTTGAATTTCTAGGCTACAAAAGGTTGTTGCACTTTCAACCACTGAAGCTGAGTATGTTGCTACTACAGAAGCCAGCAAAGAGATGATTTGGTTGCAATGTTTTCTGAAGGAATTGGGTCAGACACAAGAGGATAGCCCATTGTATACTGATAGCCAGAGTGCCATTCATCTTGCGAAGAACTCTGCTTTTCATTCAAGGACAAAGCACATTCAGCTCAGGTACCACTTCATTCGGACTATTTTGGAGGAGGGTCAGTTACGGCTTGAGAAGATTCACACAAGTGAGAATCCTGTCGATATGTTCACAAAGACAGTTCCACAGGAGAAGCTGATTTCTTCATCAGTTTCTGTTGGTCTTCTTGATTAATAATTGTGGAATTTATACCAGTCAAGTCCTAGTGTTTTATCCAGCGGATGTTGCATGTACAGTGGTGTTGTGTAGTATCAGTCTCCAAGTGGGAGATTGTTCGGTGTGGAGCTTGATCAGTCTCCAAGTGGGAGATTGTTGAAATGTGGTGACTGATCAACAAAGTACTATACACTCAGCACGTATCCTCGCTGGGGTCTAGGGCCGGGCCGGGCCCCGGGTAGGGGTTCGGGGGCGGCAGCCCCCAAGAAAATTTTTTTTGCTGTTTTTTTGTTGACGAAAACTGACATTGTAATAAAACCCTAAAAAAGGCCGACTTTGTTTGTTGCCCTAAAAACGCATGTTATAAGCAGCTGGGATGCGTAAGGCATTGTAAGGTTGATGTATTGTTTTTGCTGGATAATAAGAAAGATTGGACGGCTGTGTATGGTGGACGTAACCCATTCTGGGTGAACCACGTTAAATCTCTGTGTTATCTGTGTCCTGTTTTATTTCTTTATCTTTTGAATTTAAATCTGCATATAATTGTTAGTTCATATTTGCTTCGGATCTGCTTGAAACCCTAACACCCTGCATGTCGGAAAAGTACCCAAATGAGTCAGTTTGAATGGCTTAGTTTGCAAGGGGGTAAAATGGAGCTAGTTGATTTTCAGAGGGTAAGGCTCGAGATTCATGTCCCACACCTTTCATTTGGCCTATTCAGTGATGTGAAACTTTCAGAATTCAATTTGGATAAGTTTATGAGGTACCCAGTTTGAGGGGTGAGTTGAAAGTGCATTTTAGGCACAAATGCAATTTTTATTGAGTAGCCTACTTTGAGTGATTACATCTTTTGCCCTGTTGATCTTCATTGAGAAATTCAAATTGGATTCAATTGTATGCATTAATGTGAGTCAGCCTACAAAATTTCAGGTCTTGACGAATCCATTTGCTCAGTTTTCAAAGCCGAATCCGTTTGCAGTTTGCGTGTTTTGGCAAGTCCCTGTTTCGACAGCTAGTCGAAGCCCTGTTTCGCATAAGTGTAAAAGTTGCCTCAGTAAGCATCATGTTAGAATGTTTGTTCCGGGCTAATTTTGGTATAAATGATGAGCTATGTTTCAAATTTCAAGCCTTTATCAATCCGTTTGATCGGTTTTCAAAAGAGCTCATTTTACCATCAAATTCAGTTATCCGCACTCCAGTGTTATATCAGTTAATGTAGCCGTTTTGGTGAGCGCACCATTTGCATCCTGTCAGTCTGGTGATCAAACTGAGAATTCAAAGATTTAATATGTACTTTAAGGTACCTATGTTTCAAATTTGAGGGCCTACGGAGGTCATTTGATATTTTTGAGAAAGGCGTCATGTGTTGCCAGGACATTGACTTCATCAGGTCCGCAATGTCGACAAAGCTAGTTGGGCATTTTCTGAAGAAGTCATCCTTGTATATCAAAGTACACGCCTGTCAGATGGCGATCTCCAGAAAGGTGTTTTGACAAGTTTGAAAATTACGTCTTCGCGATTAAATGCGAAAATTGTGGCGTAATTGCCTGGAGGTTGTAAAATGCAGATTAATGATCCAAAAATGATGTCGATCGTTTCCAGAGGTGTGTTTAAGGTGTCTGAAGCATTTCAGAGGCCAGCCGTTTGAAAATGAATTTTTTTTTAGTCGAACCCACTTTCGGGCCCGACCTGGCCTATGCCTGTGCATCATTTTTTTTTGGTAAAGTGTTCTTCATAAATGCTAATGCCATTACCACCAACTCGGTCTACAATATGATCCATTATGTCTTTTTCCCATGGTGAATTAAGGAAGGTGTAATTCCAATATACTCCTTGTATGGTTTTTGAGAGGGGTGTTTTAAAACTTCAAGCAAAATGCAATTGCCAACATATGGAGAGTCACGCGGAGGCTGGAGAATAATGTCTTTCTTCATGTCATCAATTGTAACCATTGTTAGTACATATTGGGTCCTTGTTATTGATTTGAGACTCTTGAACAACATATGCTCACAACATCCCTGGCCATCAAATGAAATTGAAAATGTGTTAACAGAGGTACATGCCAGAAATCTTCAACAAATGCAAAGTGGTGTTGGTTGAAGGGGCTGCAAAAGAGTTTGAGTAAATGCAAACAAAGAAAATACAAACAACAACTCTTCCTTATTTTCTATGACATTGCAAGTATAAGGTGTTGAAAAGGGTTTTAGAGACTTTTATGCAAATAAAATTGCAGCTCCAGTGTGGTTTTTGTTTTGGACAGCAAAAACTCCAGCAAGTAATATGTCACAGCCATTCTTTTCCTTTGCTAGTTATCCATCTAATCTCATGTGGCATGGTGAATCCCTCTGCTAGGAGGAAGAAGGAGAAACAATGAGCAGCAGCAATATGAAAGGTGAGCAAGGCATTAAATCTTTAGCCAAATTCAATTGGCAAGTGTAAAACCAGTAGCTCTCTGTTGTAGCATGGTCTGGGTCCTCCTTTTTCCCATGCTAATGTACAGAAAATAGAAAAAACTTTCAAGCAAGTTAAATGGTAAGTGTGCAGCTACGAGCCCTCCCTCCTATGTGGCATGTGGAATGCTGAAAGCTTCCATAGCAAATGAATTTGTCAGGCTATGTGTGGTGTTTGGATGAAACACAGTGAAGATTTAGCATTTTCCCCTTTCTCACGTGGCATGTTTGAAGGTTTATAAACTTTCTAACTTCCTCCTCCAGTGTTCCTTTGCATGGCTTTGTGGGATGCATATAACTTTTCAAGAAATTGCAGTTAACAGTTGCGTAGAAGTTTGGAGGGTTGTTCTAAAGTTTTAGAAGTCAATGATAGCAGCAAACAAAACCAATCCTCCCTCCCCTGCTGCGTGGAAGTGGCAAGTAATAGTTTTAAATCCATAGCAAATAAATGCAGCAATGAAAACCTCCCTCACGTGCCCTCCAATCATCCTCCCTCTGTGGTGTGGTGGAAAGGCATTGAAATTTTTAAGGAAAATGCAAAGCGCCATTAAAGAGTACTCAGAAAAGTTTCAGAATGCACAGTCCCAGGCAAAATGAATTATCCCACATTGACTAGGAAGTGGGATATTTTAATGTTTATAAGCAAATCCTTACTGTAGTAATATGTCTAAGCCATAAAGGTTTTTGACGGATGGTGCCTGATGGTGCCCAAAGCAGGCCCACGCGCGAGCATACTTCCCGAGGCAACAAAGGAGGTGACTGGGCGGCGACCAGGTGGGCCCCATGCAGGCATGCTTCCCGAGGTAGATAGGCAAAATTTTGCAAAGGAAGGTCGGCTTAACGAGTGAGCAAGTTCGAGAGAGATCAACGGCTTGCGCTATTTCGCGAAAGGAAGATGCACGCGAGTTACACCCCGCAAAGTTGCGAAAGCCAGGTGGCGGGTATAGTCAGCGGTCCAGCAGGCGGGTCCCGGTGAGGTGGCAGTGATGTGGCACACAGTTGGCACATAGGTGGCAGTCCAGTGGCGATGATGTGGTGATGAAGTGGCGTACAAGCAAGCAACCTAGTGGCGGTGACGTGGCCGACAGGTGGCAAAAGATGAGGTGTTATCCCAGGTGGCGTCCGATCAACCCCATCGACCAATCAGATCTCACCACATGGCAAGGCATCAGAGCACATCAGAGGCAAAAATCAAAATTAAAATGAGTAAATGATATAGTCTAAACTATATTAAATTTCAAAAAATTTAAATGATTGAGCACATTGGGAATTAATTTGCCCAGGGTCTAAAGTTTGGCCAAAATATAAAGTGTTATATGTTTTCGGAAAGCTCTTGGAGTGAGGAATCCGATTATGAGGTTAATTTTGACAAATGTGGGATATTTTGGAAGTAGTATCCATGAGAACAAAATTCAGTTAGAGGGGAGACACTTGGCAATTTTTCAGTTGTAGATTTGATTCTCTTCCCTCTCCTTCTTATTCCCAATTCTTTTGAGTTGTAGGGGTTCCAGTTTTTGAGAGATTTGCTCCAAGGGAGAAATCCGAAATTGCAGGTTCCAGTGATGGCATCCTTTTATCAACGCAAATGACAGTGTGTTCATCTATATTTTCAGTGTTGTCTTTACTGTAGGTTTAGTTTCAATTTGCAGGTTCACACATATGCAAGACATGTGTGAGTTTCCATGAAATTGTCTCCAAAATGTACTCAGATTCATATTAATTTCATATTATCAAGGATAATTTGAGTTGTCTCTTTTAGATTCCTTTAAGAGTGTAATGTTGTCTTTTGGGTATTCTTCAAGGAAGGATTTAAATCCTAAAACCCAGCATTAATGATTTTGAATGCATATTGGATATCTACATATAAGTATGGTTTTGTGATAGAGCAAAGGATTGTATTAATGTAAGGCATTGATACCTGAAAATTTAATGTTGAAAAGAACTTGCATCTGAGATTTCTCATCCAGTTTTATGCATGACTCTGTGGCCTGGATAAGGCACTGGTCTCTTGTAATATTGAAAGGTTGTCAGAACACCTTTTAAAAATAAAAAATCAGAATATCTTTTTATAATTTATGTTATGTGGAAGTGTCCCTCCATCTCATGATTCAAAATGTTGAGTTGCAAGTGTGGATCTAGCCCATCTGCAGTTATCTCTTAGTTTTTGAACCTTTTGAGATCCATCTGCTTTTGATTGATCCAGTCTTGTGTGTAATAGGTCTGATTAAATGCATCAAAGGTATACCCGCCTAGGTTTTGCAGAGCCTGAAGAGTAGAAGGATTCATATCCTTGTCATGTTGTCCAAGCCCTGAGGTGTTTCATTGATTGAGATTGGCTATCTCATAGATAGATTTGCAGGTATACTTGGGTTATCACTTTTGGTGAACAACAGTGTCAACTGGGGAAAATGTCTTCCTCAACCTTTAAAGGTAAACCTTTCACTGCTAACAATTTACTTGATCTTTTGCATACTGATTTGTGTGGTCCTATGAAAATTAGGAGTGTGCAGGGTGATAGGTACTTCATGATTCTCACCGATGACTGCTCAAGAATGATGTGGGTCACATTCTTGAAAGATAAGTCTGAAGCTTTTGGAAAGTTCAAAGCTTTCAGAGCATTAGAGGAGAAGGAAAGCGGTAAAAAGATCAAGTGCCTTAGAACTGATCAAGGAGGGGAATTCACTTCCGGTGAATTCAACAAGTACTGTGAAGAACATGGTATCAAGAGGCAACTGTCTGCCCCTTGGACTCCACAACAGAATGGCCTAGCAGAGAGGAATAACCAGACTGTGGTTGAAGTAGCAAGAACAATGTTGATTCAAGGAAAGGTTGCTCACACCTTTTGGAGAGAAGCAGTGAGCACTGCAGTCTACATAATGAATCAAGTACTCATCAAGAAAGGTAAGGATAAAACTCCTTATGAGTATTGGACTAGTAAGACACCTATGGTTAGCTACTTTAGAGTGTTTGGTAGCAAATGTTACATCAAGAGGAGCGAACACCAGAGCAAATTTGATACAAAATGTGATGAGGGAATATTCCTAGGGTATTCCACCAAGAGCAAAGCTCTCAAGTGTTTCAATAATAGGACTCAGAGAATTATGGAAAGCATCAATGTGAGAGTTGATGAAACCTCTAAGAAAACTAAGGAAACCGGTAGTAAGCAAGCGGTAAATGAACCGGTTGTAACCTTCTGGGAACCGGTTTCCAGTCAACCAAGTACCAGTAACAGTGTCCCCACACCGATAGATGTTGATGTTGATGAAGATGAGGATGACAAAGAAAAGTAGGAGGAATCAGTCAAGAGCATTCCTCGATATGTCAAACTGAATCATGATCCAAAGCAGATCATAGGAGATAAGGATGCAGGAATCCTTAAAAGAAGAAAGGTCAGAGAAAATTCTTTTATGATCTCTGAATTTGAGCCTAAATCATTCAAAGAGGCACATAAAGATGAAGATTGGATCAAGGCAATGGGGGAGGAACTTGACTAGATAGAAAAGAATGGTACATGGTCTTTGGTACCTAGATCGGAGCATAAAAAATGTCATTGGTACCAAATGGGTTTTTAGAAACAAGTTGAATGAGGATGACACAGTGGTAAGGAACAAAGCCAGACTAGTATGTAAAGGATATGCTCAAGAAGAACCAGAAGACTATGGAGAAACCTTTGCCCTAGTAGCCAGATTGGAAGGAGTTCGTATGCTTCTTGCATATGCAGCTTTTAAAGGATTCAAAGTATATCAAATGGATGTAAAATCTACATTCCTAAATGGTGTACTTGAAGAGGAGGTGTATATAGAGCAACTAGATGGGTTTGCCCTATCTGAAGATAGTGACATGGTGTGTAGGCTACATAAAGCCTTATATGGTCTAAAATAGGCACCTAGAGCATGGTATGAACACCTGCACTCCCATCTTGTGAAGATTGGATTTGAGAGAACAAGCGAAGATAGCAATATTTACTTGAAATCTGAAGGAGATCAGATCCTGATCTGTGAGGTATTTGTTGATGACATTATCTTTGGTGGAGAGGACAAGATGAGTCATGAGTTTGCAGATGAGATGAAGAAAGTGTAAAGTGGAAAATCGAACCCTAGGTGTTCCCCCACTCCATGGAGAGAGAAAGGAGGTCACTAGGGATGACGGTTTTCACTTAGGAGAGACTTTACATTCAAAAGAGGGTTTGAAACCCACAAGATCCAATCCCACACAATGCAAGACTAGATTCTAAATGAGTTTCAAGGGTGGAGACATCAAGGATACCCTCTTTTGTAAAGAATGTAGATAGAAGGATTGAACTAGGAGTGTATGTAAAGTAAGAAAGATTCACTTGTAGACGGAGATAGGGACACGGGATGAAGCTACAGACCTGAAATTAGTAGTAAAATATCAAGACGAAGTTGTCCTGCAAATTTGAGCGAAAGTTGACGGGACGATGGCACTCGGAGTGCACACGGTCCTCTGAAAAATCCGCGAAACGAAGGGGGATCTGTTCGTCTTTGCACAAGGATTCCAGATCTTCAATTACAACCACATACTTGCAACCTACACACAGAAAAGAGAGGACGATTGGGGGGTTAGGGATTAGGGGTTTGCCTTTAGGTCAAACCCTGGTTTTGGAATTAACCAAGAAATGAGAATGTTGTAAATGTAAGTGTTTGTAATGTAATCAAGTACTGATACCTTGTTGTAAGAATGTTTGTATTCTTACATGCAAAGGTGTAATGATGTTGTATGTTGTATGTTGTATGTTGTAGGTGATCTCCTCTTCAATGGTTGAATCCTTGTCTTGAATGTAACACTTAGCCTTGAATGGAGACTTAGAATGCTCAATTGCTTGAAGGAATGCTTGAATGCTTGAATGTTTGAATATTTGCCTATCGCTTCCGCGTCTTGCACACATATGTTTTTCTTCCTCTTTTGGGAGAGGAAATGTAGTTTATATACTTGTCAATTAGGGTTAGGAGACTGATTTTTCCGACCTTAGGCCGACCTAGGAACATTATTTTCTAAATTGCAAACTTGAAGACCCGATGCCTAACAAGAGACCGGGCCCAAAATAGGGCCAGGGACCAGGGCGCTGGGTGCCATGGTCTTGAGGGACCAGGGTGCTAGGCGCCATGGTCCTGAAGGACCAAGGAGCTGGGCACCATGGTCCCACCTCCCGGGACAGCAGGGTGCAAGGAGGATCAGGCCAAGGTGCAAAAAAATGCAGTTTTTGATGTCGTAAACAGGTTTCGGGGTCTCCATTCAGGTTCAACGTTGCGCCGCCATCGTGAAGACCCAAATGCAGGCGAAATTGCAAGTGTCGCAATTTTAGGACGCTACATTTAGCCCCCACTTTAGTGGGAGTATAAGCGTACGCCCATACTTCCGGTAAAGTACAAGGAAACAACATTGAAAGACTTTCACCACCTCAAGGAGGCAAGATACACCTAGCCCCCAGTGTACTAAGGATCTTACAACTTTGATTGACAAAGTAAAAGGGAAGATCACGAGGGAGAACCATGACTGTCAGTAGTAAGGTTCCCTCACTATGAGTCATGCAAGAAAAATACCAAAAATTTTCAAGGCAAAGCTAAGTTCGTCAAGAAATTTTTAAGTATCTTGAAGAGATATGAACGGAGTGTATGCCCCCTACGTTAAAGCGATCGCACATGCCTCATCGGGGGTGATTGCTTTAAGGTAGTGATACACATAAGAAATGAGAAGGGAAAGGAGCATGTTATCACAAAGATTTAGCCCCCAAGTGTGAGATAAACCCAAGGATATTAGACACAAAACACAAAGCACGAGGTGACTTCGCTTTCCTTGGGGTCAGTAAGTTGTATGATAATTCATGTATATCATATGTATGTATGCATAATTGTTCTTCATTCCCCAATCAAGGAAGGTCACCTAGAAGAAGGGAACACATGTGTCTTTTGAGTCAACATGAGAGACACCAAAAGAGATCTCAATGCTTTGCATCATCCTCAAGTAGACAACATTAAGGACAACAAATAGAAGAATGAGAATAACACATAGAAGAAGTAACAAAAGATATCAAGAGAGGAGGAGAGAGTCTGCTATGCTAATGAACTAGTCTAGCACATCATCTACCCCCCGATCTTGCTGATCAATATTTCGGGAAGGCAGGAAACATGCTAGAGGAGGAACATCCAACACAGCAGATGGAGCTATCACAAGATCCAAACAAGGGCTATGTTCATGTTCCAAGCCACGTTGTTCTTGTCTAGGAGCTAGGATAAGTGCTTTAGAAAATTCGTTAGATAAATGGTTATTAACATCAACATATTCATATTCACTATCAGAAGAAAGAGGAGTAACATTTTCATCTATATCATCATCAAGATTTATAAAAATAGGATCTTTAACTCGCACAGGATCAGAACCATCATGCATCTTATGTTTAGGAGATTTTGGCTCAATTTTTGGTTGAGGAGAAAATGGAATAATGCTTGTTGAAGGTGTTTTTGGGGATTGCAAAGTTTGAGACACAGCTGCACAAGCTCTAAGACGATGCTTTCATCGGCATTCATGCGCAGAACGATTTCGTCTAGTCTTAGTAGGAAGTTGAGAAGATTGAGGAGGAGGAATGTTCTCATCCTTATCACTTGGGTGTTTAGGTTGTGGTCTCTTAGGTTGGACAATAGGAGAAGAGGAAGGTCTCTTCTCTTTATAAAAGGAAGGAGGAAGAACTGCTCCATATAAAGGAGGAATATCTGGTTTAGGAAGGAGACCAAGTCCATCATGACGAGGAGGTATAGGTCTACCTTTAGAAAGTTTATTAGACATAGACATAGTCACATCCATAGGGATGGGTTGGGAATCTTCTTGAGAAAAGACATTAGTTTTATCTTTCAAAGGAAGAACTTCCTTCTCAAGAATGATGGGAATATCAAGTTTGGGTGTTCTAGGTTCACTCAGAGATAAGATCATATCTGTTTTCCACTTTTGATAAGATTTGAAAAGATGATCACTTCGCGGTGGAAGAGATTGAAATTGCTTAGGCCAAAAATAATCAATAGGAATGCTAGAAGTTCTTTCAGCTGGTTTAAAGAGACTATGATTGATAGTAACAACTTCACCATTATGGGGAAATTTCAAACACTTGTGAATAGGAGAAGCAATAGCTTTCATGGAAGATAGCCAAGGATAGCCTAGCTTCACACGAAATTGCTCGGATGATGGAATAATAGCAAAGCTCACATTGAGGGATTTGTTATGGACCTCAATAGGTAATATAATAGAACCAATTGCAGGAGAAGAAAATGCATCAAATAATTTCACAACCACATTTGTTTTGTCATAGATCACTTGATTCAATTGCAAAGTAAAAAGAAATTCTTCAGTAATGACATTAACCATACAAGAAGGATCAATAAGCACTCCATGGCAAGGTGTATTCTTGACTTTTGCAACTATATATAAAGGACCATCAGGTGCCCTGATAGTTTCACTGGAATCAAATGTGATGGAAGGTTCTTTAGGGATTTTCCGCTGCTCTACAAAGTTAATCACATTCGGAGTCATAGACACAAGACCATCAGGTGAGAAAGAGGAATCATTAGTCTCAATCACATTAGAGGTATGAGAAGGTAATGGATCAGCAAAAATTTTAAGATTTTGGTTAGGAAGAGCTACAGATGTGTTGCCTTTATCATTCACACCAGAAACAGAGATAGTATTATTATCAATCAAATCTTGAATTTTACCCTTTAAAGCAAAACATTTTTCAGTATCATGCCCAGGTTGACGATGAAATTGACAAAAAGATTTGTTATCAAAGTAGGGTGAATTAATCTTTGCAGGATCTATTTGCTTTATAGGAGGGAGAGTAAGCACATTTTGTTCCAATAACTTATTCATAATACTATGCAATGATTCATTCAAAGGAGTAAACTTTCTTTCTTTCTTGAAAAACTTAGAAATAGGAGGCACACCTGATGCTGCATTCACATTGTTGTTGATGGTGTTTTCATTGAACTTAATGAACTCTCTGTTTGGTTTAAACTTCCCAAATGGTTGTTGACTACTATCACCCTTATCACTCGGAGCCATAGGATTTGCTTGTTCCATTTGACTCACAGTCAGTTGATAATTGTGAAGAGTTGCACACAACTGTTGGAAAGAAGTAAACTCAGAAAACAAAAGTTTTTCTCTAATATCTTTTTGTAAATTAGAAATAAAGATTCTTTGAATATCATTGTCAGGTACTAGAAAAGAAATTTGAGCACACAAATGCTTATATCTACCAATGAAATCAGTCACTTTTTCTTTAACACCTTGTTTACAATGCATTAAATCAATCAAAGTAACTTTAGGACCTATATTGTTTTGAAATTGTTGAATAAAAGCATTTACAAGTTGTTGGAAAGAAGTAATAGAATAGGAAGGCAACGAGCAATACCATTGTAGAGCCGTATCTCTTAATGCTCTAGTAAACAGTTTTGCAAGCAACCTTTGGTCATGAGCAAAATTAGTACATATTGTTTGAAAGGTCTTAACATGTGTTAGAGGATCACCTTTACCATTATAAAGCTCCAACTGCGGGATTTCAACATGCTTAGGGGGGATAGCTCTAACAATGTCAAGAGAAAGTGGGCTCGCAACATCAAATGTGGGCATACTAAACTTAGATTGGTTCATAGAGGCAATTTGTTGCTGTAAAGAAGAGACAGTTTGTGCAAGATTGTTAATGGTCGCTTCAGTCGAAGAGTTCATATTAGACATGTTAGATTGTGATGGAGGTATTATGTTATTGAAAGAAGGTAATGATTGAGAGTAAGGTGGTGGGACACTATGATGATTAGTCATAGGAGATGATTGGGAAAAAGGAACACTACAAGGAGGAATGGAATGGTTAAATGAATTGCCCCCTTGCGCTAGGTTCATTTGTGGAGATGTAATAGGAACACTCATTGAAGGAAGGAATGAAGAAGTCGGATTGAATGAAGGAAGAGGGTTGATTGAAGAAGAAGGATTGCCCCCATGACTGGTGATCATAGGTGGAATGTCTTGTATCGAAGTAGTCATTATGTTTGATGTAAAAGTAGGTATATTAGCAATAGAAGTTGTCAAAGGGGTAGAATGATTGACTTGAGTAGGAGGTTGTGTATAACCTAAAGTTTCGGCACAACTCTTCATAGGCATCACATTCGAATCCACAATGTGTGCAATACTATGCAAAATATCAATTCCATTCTTATCACTTTGAACCATACGTTTTAGACCCTCAATTAATGAAAGAGCTTGACTATCGGGGTATTCTTGAGACATCCATCGCTGAAAATCATCAAATTGGTTATCCAATTTCGAAAGTTGTTCTACAGGAACCTCATAGAGAGCTTCTTCATCATTAAGAGGATTAGAGGAATTACCCATGTCCTCGTTAAAAAGGTCATTCAAATTAGGTTCCATCTCCTCGGTAATTAAACCTTGGAAAGACTTAATTCTAAGGCTTCGTCTAACGGGAATAGTGTAAGTAGGGCTTATTGTTGTAAAACTCATGCACAAGAAAGGTAGGCACAATTGAAAATTAGGGCCAAGGGGGTAGCACTTAACTTTAATTGTTATCTTGAAAATTGAGATCTTGAATTTTGAATTTATTTTCGAATTTAGAGGTAGAGAATTTCAATAAAATCAGCCAATCTCCTAGATTTAAGCTGTTAAATGCAATCATGACAATCTCCCGAAGTTTCAGAAAAAATGTCAGGGATCGTGGCGAACGGAGTGCACATGGTCCTCGCAACTTTTTTTGAAATTTTCAGGGATGCAAGTTATGATGATTTTAAAGCTAATCTGAAAAAATTGAGTGATTTTACGATCTGTAGATAGGCCAAATTAAAGTTGCAATCTCAAAATTGAACCCTACCAAGATTGTTGAAAAATGCAAAATTTGAATTTTTTTTGAAAAAGAGAGGGAAACTAAAATTTTGAATTTTATATTTTTAGAGGGAATCCTAAAAGCAATGCAAGCTTTGAAATTTAAAAGTTGACTCAATTTCATGCAAAATTCAATTTTGAAAGTGGAAATCAAGGTTGTTGCAATTAAACACTTAATTTCAAAAGTCACAAATTGCAAAAATTTGAATAAAACACTGAAACTTCGAATGAATGCCAACACACTTTTCAGATTTAGGACAGTAAGAAACACAATTTTAACACAAAATTTCAATTTCAACAATTTTTGAATGATTATAAGCCTTTATCCAAGCAATCACTAGACCAACTTTGACTTTAATTTTGAAAGTGTTAAAATTGATAAAATCAGCCAAGATTCTAGATCCTAGCAGAAAAATACAGTAAGATCTAGCTCCCGAAATTTCAGAAAAAATGTCGGGGACGATGGCGCTCGGGGTGCACACGGTCCTCGCAACTTTTTTCAAAATTTTCAGGGATGAGAGATATTATGATTTTGTTGCGGAATCCAAAGTTACAGCCAATTTGGAGGTGTTTTGATCAGTGAAATCATTGGTCAAATGTTGAATCAAGAGGGTTTTAAAAATTAGGGTTTTGACACTTAACCACTTAATTTTCAAAATTAAAGCACAAATATGAATTGACAATTTGCAATAGAAGGTTAGATCTGAAACAAGCATTAACAATTAAACATTTCACAAGCTCAATTACTAAAAAGAAAATTTAGGGTTTTTATGCAATTAACCTCTAAAATTTGCAAAAAGATCAAACATGGAAATGTAATTAAGGAAGCCAATTTTTCAGATCTAACCATGAATAATCAGAATTAGGATGTTCACGTCGGGTTCACCCACTCCATGGAGAGAGAAAGGAGGTCACTAGGGTTGACGGTTTTCACTTAGGAGAGACTTTACATTCAAAAGAGGGTTTGAAACCCACAAGATCCAATCCCACACAATGCAAGACTGGATTCTAAATGAGTTTCAAGGGTGGAGACATCAAGGATACCCTCTTTTGTAAAGAATGTAGATAGAAGGATTGAACTAGGAGTGTATGTAAAGTAAGAAAGATTCACTTGTAGACGGAGATAGGGACACGGGATGAAGCTACGGACCTGAAATTAGCAGTAAAATGTCGAGACGAAGCTGTCCTGCAAATTTGAGCGAAAGTTGATGGGATGATGGCGCCCGGAGTGCACACGGTCCTTCAAAAAATCCGTGAAACAAAGGGGGATCTGTTCGTCTCTGCACAAGGATTCTAGATCTTCAATTACAACCGCGTACCTGCAACCTACACACAGGAAAGAGAGGGCGATTGGGGGGTTAGGGATTAGGGGTTTGCCTTTAGGTCAAACCCCGATTTTGGAATTAACCAAGAAATGAGAATGCTATAAATGTAAGTGTTTGTAATGTAATCAAGTACTGATACCTTGTTGTAAGAATGTTTTGTATTCTTACATGCAAAGGTGTAATGATGTTGTATGTTGTATGTTGTATGTTGTAGGTGATCTCCTCTTCAATGGTTGAATCCTTGTCTTGAATGCAACACTTAGCCTTGAATGGAGACTTAGAATGCTCAATTGCTTGAAGGAATGCTTGAATGCTTGAATGTTTGAATATTTGCCTATCACTTCCGTGTCTTGCACACATATGTTTTTCCTCCTCTTTTGGGAGAGGAAATGTAGTTTATATACTTGTCAATTAGGGTTAGGAGACTGATTTTTCCGACCTTAGGCCGACCTAGGAACATTATTTTCCAAATTGCAAACTTGAAGACCCGATGCCCAACAAGAGACCGGGCCCAAAATAGGGCCAGGGACTAGGGCGTTGGGCGCCATGGTCCTGAGGGACCAGGGCGCTAGGCGCCATGGTCCTGAAGGATCAGGGCGCTAGGCACCATGGTCCCACCTCCCAGGACAGCAGGGTGCAAGGAGGATCGGGCCAAGGTTCAGAAAAATACAGTTTTTGATGTCGTAAATAGGTTTTGGGGTCTCCATTCAGGTTCAACATTGCGCCGCCATCGTGAAGACCCAAATGCAGTCAAAATTGCAAGTGTCGCAATTTTAGGACGCTACAGAAAGAATTTGAGATGTCACTCATAGGGGAGACTAAGTTCTTCATTGGAATGCAGATTCAATAGATGAAAGATGGAATCTTTATTACTCAGTCCAAGTATGTCAAAGAGGTGTTGAAGACCTTTGGCATGGAAGATAGCAAACTGGTTGGTACACCGATGGTGACCGGTTGTAAACTATCCAAAGAGGATGACTCAGCACTGGTTAATGAGAAGGAATACCGATCAATGATTGGTAAGTTGCATTATGCAGTGCATAGAAAACCAAATATTGCACATGCAGTTGGCATTACCTGCAAGGTTCCAGAAAAGTCCAAGAGAATCCCACTTGGTTACAGCCAAGCGGATTCTTAGGTATCTGAGGGGAACTATTGATTATGGATTGTGGTATCCATATAGAAAGGATTTCAACTTGAAAGTATTCACAGATGTTGATTGGGCAGGTAACGTGGACGACCGAAAGAGCACAACCGGTGGTGCATTCTTTCTTGGTGGTAGACTGGTCTCATGGATGAGTAAGAAGCAGAGTTGTATCTCTTAGTCTATAGTGGAAACATAGTATGTTGCATCTTTCATGAACTGCACTTAGACAATTTGGATGAAGCCTGTATTAGATGGCTTCAAAGTTCCTGTATCTGAACCGGTAAGTATATTTTATGACAATACTAGTGCAATTAACATCTCCAAGAATCCGGTTTTACATTCTAGAACCAAGCACTTTGAGCTTAAGTATCATTTCTTGAAGGAAAAGGTTTAGAACAAAGAGATTGCACTGGAACATGTTTCCAGTAAGGAGCAGTTAGCAGACATATTCACCAAGCCTCTCCCAAAGGCTACATTTATGTACTTAAGAGGTGAGTTAGGGGTGTTGCCCCTTCAGGAGGTAAAATAAAGGTATATACTCCACATCAGTCAAGTATTGCATAGTCAATTTTTTCTTTAGGATTGATGTGTTGAAGGATGCTACTCCTTAGGGGGAGCAACATAATGGAACAGGGAAGCTTGTGCCTCCACTTTGGCATTGTTGTCAAAGGGGGAGAAGAAGTGAAGTGGAGAAGATATCTGCAAAAATTGGGGGAGAAGATGTGAAGCGGAGAGCTATCTTTGTATATTGCCACCAATGCCAAAGGGGGAGATTATTGGCATTATGTGAACCGGTATGAGGACATGATGACATTGTATGTTATCATTGATGTCAATATGATGATGAAGAGAGAACTGGTATAACATTGTGAACTGGTATATGTGCCAAATTGAAGCAGTGTGTTTGTTCAAGGTGAACCGGCATGTTGATATGGTAACCGGTTACATGGAAGCTTTGTATGACTACCGGTTGGTAGTCTCAACTTCAGGGTTTCCGATTGAAGTGCTTCAAGCCTGTGTGAATCAATCGGTGACTTTGTGTGATGAATTAGCATTGTAACGAAGAAAAGATCGTGTTGCCACGTCATCCTTGTGCACGTGAAGGATCTTGCATGAAGGAGATTGTTCCTATCTACCTCAGGAATGTGCGAAGTCTGTAAACGGTAAAAATGCGTGATGGGTTCTCAGCCACCATGAAAGCGGTGGAAAACAAATGATGGAGAACATCTTGAGATCAGTTCAAGACTGTTGCATTTAAAGAAATGTGCTCAACGGTTAGGATTGAACTGTTTGAATTGCTTAACCTAACAGGTTTAGGGTTTAGGGTTTATGCTACCAACCTATCTATTTCCTATAAGGTCGATGTTGTGTTTCTTTCTGAGGTTATTGGCAAAAGTTGTGTGTGTGTATCCAAGTGAAGAGATACGTGATTCTTGCCAGACCAGAGGAGAGAAGTGATACCTGCAGAGTGTAAGTGAAGAAGGTGAAGAGGAGCTAAAGTGGATCTGCAATGGCATTGAGTGTTGTTACCAGATCATTGTAATACCTGTTGATCTCTAACCACTTCAACAGTTGGGAAATCCCTTAACAGTGTAGCTTTAACCGGCTTACTGTAAATCCTTTGACAGGGTGACTCAAAACCATTGAGTTCTTGAAATCCTCTAACAAGGTAACCTTTAACAGGGTTTAACCCTTAACCGGGTATTCTAGCCATCCCTTAACCGAGTGATCCCTAACAGGATCGGTTCCTAACAGAACCTATTGTATCAGTCTTGTTAGTCCACCCATAAGTTTGTCTTTTATAAAATATTCCAATTTGCAGATTATCTTATTGTGTTTTTTGTTTCCATCGGGTCGTTTGTCCTCTTTGTACTTGAACCGTTGAACTTCTTTTTAAAAAAAAAGGTTCAAATTACGTTCTAAAAGAGAAGGAAAAAAAAGAAAGTAGTCATCCCGGTCTCCAATTTTCAAACGCGTTTACTTGGTCTTCGGTCATTGGAGGCTTGAACCTCATGTTCAACCGGTTCAAAGGGTTGAAGGTTTAAAAAAAAATTATTTTTAGTGGATCATGGCAATGCATTGTTTTATGACGAGCACGAGTCTTTCTTTTGTATTAAGTTGGTATGCGGTCTTGAACCTTGAACCAAAACTTCGAGCGATTAAAAAGGTTCAAAGTTCAATTTTAATTATTCCTTTTTCTTTGTCACTCATTCCCGGTGTTGTTTA
Source organism: Cryptomeria japonica (assembly GCF_030272615.1). Classification (NCBI taxonomy): domain Eukaryota; kingdom Viridiplantae; phylum Streptophyta; class Pinopsida; order Cupressales; family Cupressaceae; genus Cryptomeria; species Cryptomeria japonica. Next base: position 157,704,065 of record NC_081410.1, read on the forward strand.
TGTGCCGATCATTATTGTTTTATTACCTAAATGAACTTGAACCATTGAACCTCATGTTCAAGTGGTTCAAGGTTCATAAGTTCTTTAAAAACTAATCCGGAAAAGCTTTGTGGTGGAAGTAAAAACGGTGCGACAAGAAGGAATATTCCCTTATTTGGCTTTTTGAAATTCTAAATGTGGAAAGTAATCATGAAAATGTCAAATTTCCTGTGTGGAAGTGATGGATAGTTAAGAAGGTGTCAGGTTTGTCATTTCACCGTTACTTCGCACGTTTGAGTAAATCATGACAAAGCGTGTGCAACCCTATTGATATTTGCCCTTTTGATTGATGGAAGATGTATGAGTTTATTTTCATATTTAGGAAGGTCATAATTGCCTGACTTAAATTAATCAGTGGCGCTGAAGGTAAATCCAATTCTGTTCTTTGGAAGAATTCCCAGTTTCATGGTGTTAACGGGTAAGTTTAGTTGTCTTCCCCTATGATTGTGTTTCTTTGTGCACTGAAGTTTTACCAGTATAGGAAAGGGGAAAGATCTGAAATTGTTGGGGTAGTATATTGTACTATTGTTAGAATTTCTTGGTTAAGGGAATAAATAGTTAAAAATGAGGCTTGTGCTGCCAAAGCTTGACCGAACCTCATGTTTAGTGAGTATCCTGCCAGAAATGGAAGACACCTCCTTAGTTCATGAGGATTTGAGGAATTTCCTTGAAAGGGATAAGCATCCTCAAGCTGGGTCAATAATGGAGAAGATAGTTAAGAGTGCTCTTGTGGAAGTTGCTGCATTTCCGTTAGCCGCACCATGTCCAGATTTAGTGTTGGCTTGTTTGAACAGATGTATCAGAACTAGTGATGGTGGAGTGTTAGTTCATATTAATAGGGAAACGGTGATGATGACAATGGGAATTCTGCATAAGGAGGAGTACGAGGATTGGACCATTGGAAATTCATATGCCTACTTCTTGGAGAAGAAGAGCAAGTACAGAAGTGTGATTGCCAAAAATTGGCTCTTGAGGGGCCAGAAAGGAGGATCACAATTACCCAAACCCTTAACAAAAGAACACCTCATCACTGAGGTGCAGGACATTGTTGTGCTTTTAAACAGAGTAAAAGGGAATTCACATTCCTTCTATTGGGAAGATTGGATGTACTTTTTCATCCAAGTAGTTCTATTGGGTGATAGATTTCTGGATTGGTCTCAGGTAATTGGGGAGAGGCTTCATGAAGGACTAAGCAACTTTGTGGGTATGATTGGGTTACATGTCTTCTTACCTGTTTTATATTTTAGCCTGCACAAGGGATTGGCCTAGATTACCCAATGAACCTTGGCTTGATGGAATGAGGGTTTATGATTTTTACCCTTTGTTGCAACAACATAGATATGTTGAATGAATTGGCAAATGGAATGGAGTCTTTGCGGGAAGACTGGCCTTTGAACTCTAGGGAGATGCCAACAAAAGGATGTCCACAGAGGCTATGGAGTTTGTGAGTATTTATGGAAGCTTCTTTATTTAGTTTCCACGGTTTACTTACATACGGGTAGGAGGCTTTGAAGGTCAACCATTCAAATTGCCCAAATATAGATAAAAGACTAGGGGCAAAGGGAGAATTTGGGGTGGTTTTTCCTATTGAGATTGGGTATTAAAATTGCAAATCAGTGTCAGATGCTTTGAATCTGGAACTAGAGTTCAAAAGAATGAATCTGCAGCCATATGTAGCTAGGAAAAGATTTGATAGCAAAGGTTATGCAAGGGAGAACCTTAACATAGACAGTCTTTTTTGCCATGAACCCCAGATGGAGGATTATTGGGAAAATTGCAAGGATGAGCATGAAGTGAGAAAGAGGTTGTGGTCAAGATTCACTTTGCGGAATATATTTGTCTTGAGGCTCCCAATTAATGCCTCAGGTGTATTGGAAGATACTAAGGAAGATGTCCTAGACCCTGAGTTTAGTATTGAGATTGAAGGGAAACCAATTCCAGAAATTGACTGGAACAAGAAAGGAGATGATAGCATTCAAACAAAGACCTTCAATATTGTTAGGAGAACAGAGAAATGGTTGAGGAAACTAAAATTCAAGGAGTTTCCTTCCACATCTCCACACAAATCAAGAAGTGATTCACACATCTTGGTTTAATCTCTTGTTTTTGTCACTAATAAAATTACTGATAGTGCAGGTGTCTCAAAGCCCATCATAGAGAAAATACTGCCAAGAAGGTCAAGAAGGTCATCATCCAGTCCTACAGCCACCCAAGTAACCCAGTCAAGAAGTAAGAAAAGAGTACAAAGCTCATTCTGCAATAGGTCGTGGTGGATTTAGACCCCAGTGAAGAGCCTGAACAAATAATGGACCCACAAGATCAAAGTGAACCTGGGAAACAAGTAGGGGATATAAATGAAGGGGTAGTAACTCAATAGGATCCCATGAATGCTCTGATAATCGTTACCTCTCCAGATACACAGGTCACATCGCCACCTAAAAGATCTACCAATGCTCCAAGGTGGTTGGAAGCCACCATTGGCAAGAAGAGGAGTGTGGTGCTGGTCACCATTCCACTAGAGGACATGGTTAGTAAATGCCTAGGAAAAGCCTCAAAGCCAAAGAAGCTCAAAACACAAGCAATTCTTGATGTGGATGACACAACAGGACACTGGACAATTGAAGTGGCCAAGCCTATTCCTAGGAGAGATGCGGATAAGGCCACAGAAGAATATTTTACTATGGAGAAAATAGATTTGGGTGTCGCATCAAGGGTCGTGGATGTAAAACATTTGGAGTCTTCTACAAAGAGGATAATCTCTAGAACTTGGAAGGATGAGAAAGACAAGAGAGAAATGAAACAAATGGTCGCACAGATGGCAGAGTACAACAATGCTATTCATAACCCAAATCCTCAACCATTGCCACAGATACCAGTGTCATTTGATCCTAAGTCTCTAGCGAACCAAAAGATGCTTGATCAAGTTCAAAGGAACAAGGTAGTGACAGAGATGTTAAACAAATGGCTAGATCTACTAATTCAACAAGGATCATAATTTATTACTAATTTGGTCAAGGTTTACAAAGACGCAGAAACTGTGAGTAAAGAGTTGGAGCTGGAAATAGTCGCCTGGGAAAAGGAAAGGGTTAAGTGGGTGGCGGTTCTCGCACAAATGAATGATGTTCAGAGGTATGGATTGACGAAATTCTTGGCTGAGAAACCAATAGAGAACCTAGATGATAATGTGCTATATGTGTCAAAGAAAAACGTGGAATGGCACAACTCAATCATTGGGCAAGGCTATGAAGAATCCACTAAACTACTTAGAGGACTGACTGATTTGATTGACACTATACAGAAGGATCTAAAATGTATTGACATCCAACTCATGAAGGAAGGAGCTAAGGTGATTGAGGAATTTGTAGACATGATTAAAGTCTTTCAAGATAGAGTTCATTCTATTCAGACCACAAAATCTTTGACTACCGATGACTTTTCGAAGGTAGCAAGGATTGAATCAATGCTCATTGTCTGTTCGGATCACTTGGAGGTTCATAAGGTGAAGGTCACACAGGTGAATATGGACAAGGCAGTGTGGAAGCAGAGGATCATACACATTGGCCTGCCCTATTTCCAAGTTATCTTGAATTTTTCGATCGCACACCTAGAATGGCGAGGATCTCCGACAAATCAAGACAAGCCCGTAACTACCTTAGTTGTGGTGGATGCTTAGTTATATGACAATGAAATGTCGGCCTTTCAGTGGCTATTAGTTTAGTTTTCTTTTACGTTATCTGAACGGTTTCTTTCACTGAAGTGAAAGTAAATGTTATTTGTTAATTATGTAAAAACTATGGCTTGATGGCTATTTAAGCTGAAAAGATTGCTTTTGGAAGGGTTCTAAAAACTGTGATTTTTGGAAACAAATAGAAGAGTCTTTGATACGTATTGTGTGAAATAAAGTAATGACTGATTATTAATGGAATGATGATACATCTTCAAATCTGTGCATTCTTAGATTGATGATTCTTCTTAGGTTGTTATGTGGGCATGATTTAATCTGATAATCAGTTATCTTTGCATTTCCTTTTTGTTCATTTTTATTATAGAATGTTGGACGACTCACATGGTGTTAACCTGCTTGATCCCCCTTGCCCTGTGAGGCACGAGAGAGTCTCGATTAAGCTGCTAGTTTCTCCTGTTGAGTTTCCATTTTGTTTTGAAAATATGCAGCAAGAATGTTATGAATCAGAGTCTGTGAACTCTCCTTTGAATATTCTTTCCAAAAATTTCTTATGTGTGCAGTTTAGTTTTGAAGGCATTTATTTGTGTTGATGAATAAATGTTGAAGCCTTTTGATGCTTTCTAGTTAAAAGTGTTAGCTTATCAACTATATAATAAATTCATTGCAAATCATACGAGTTGCCCTCTAATGCAAAGGTTGAATTTTCATTAATTCTTCCAACTGTTGGTATATTTGTTTCTTTCAAAGGGTAAAACGGAGTCATATATTTTAAAGAAGATAATTGTAAACATTTCAAGAAAGAGACGAATCTGTTAACCAACAAGTCTTTAACCAGACAAGGCTCCTAATAGAGTGGACTTCTAAAGAGTTCAAAAATAGCTTGTGGGTATTCATCCCCACCGTGGTTTTTCCCAGTTGGGTTTCCACGTGAAAAATCTGTGTGTCATGTGTGGTGTTATTCATGTGATGTTATTCAATTGTTCTCTCAAATTTTCCATCTCTACCGGTGACAAGATCTTCCTCAAGTTGTTAGGCTTCTGAAAATAGAGGACCAAGCTTTGATACCAATTGTTAGGATTCCCAAAGATACTGAGAGTGGGGGTGAATCAGTGTCTAACCGGTAGATAAATTTGCTTGACTTAAAACATGAAAAGCATATTAAAACTGTGTACCGGTAAACCAGAAATAATGTAGTAAACAAGAATAACAACAACCACATGAGAAGCACACCATAACATAGTATTTTGACAAGGAAACCCGGTGTGGGAAAAACCTCGGTGGGATTTGTGACCCATAATATTCGCTTACTGGCCAATAAGGGAATATTACTCTTGCAATAGGGGCCTACACATGCAGGAAGGCCAAGTGCCTAGAGTTCACTGCTCGATTACAAAAGAAGTCACGCTGACTTACAAAAATGGATTATATTAATTCAATGTCTTGTACTGCTTTAGATTAGCATTTGCTATGCCAGATCCAGTACCGATTTAAGCTCTGTTACATACATAAACCCTTAACCTATAATTTATATATTAGGTTTGCTTATCTTCGCATCCTATCACATTTGTTTCCTATTACAAAATGATCTCATACATATATGAGTCATATTACAACTCGCCATGTCAGCTTACAATGATTTTACAATTAATTACAAAATACATTTCAAACAAAATTGAGCTCGGCCAAGGTGTCGATGTCCTTCCTTTCACTGTCGGTGTAGAGTTTGTCATTGCCGGTGTCGGTATCCTGTCTTGCCGGTATCATATGATTGCAAGGTTGCCATCAATGACAAAACCTTCAATTACCTACAATTTCTCATTGGAGTGTGCATTTGCCAACATTCTCTAACAACATTATTTTTCTCAAATGCAAGTACTCAGGGGCAGCAAGAAGAAAAACAACTAGATGCAAGTTGAGTGACACAAGGCCACTCCGAGAGGACTTGTCATTCAGACAATGACTAGTCACCATTCCTTATTTGCATTTTATATTTACTTTGCATCTGCAAATATATGATATTTTCTTCATTTGCACCATAAGAGTTAGTTTCACGACTTGTGTGAGACATTGTACATTTATATTAATAAAGATTACTTTTTCCAAGGAAACTGTGTATATTTTCTCCTATGCATCTACATCTACAAATGTGATACTATTCTTCAGTTCTTTATTTCACATAGGAATGTAACACAATAGAATAACACATGTACCTTTTTGTTTATAAAAACATAAAAGCTCTACCTGATTGAGCTTGTTAGTGAAAATGGGTAACAAGTAGCTCTTATATGTAATAGATGAATAGCTTAGATTATAATCGAATTTTAGTTCATTAAACTTTGAAGTGCAATGTCCAAAGACTCTTGCAACTTAGTAAACTTCCTAAATATTTGAGGCTTGAAAGAGTGCATATTGTAAGTATTAGCCACGTGATGCACACTATTTTTTTACTATTTTGTGTCATTGCCCTTTGAAAAATAATTATATTTTTAGAATTTGGAAGGGTATGAAGATGTTGAGGAATCACAAGAAGATGTACAATACTTAAGTGTGTTAAAAAAAAATTTACAATTCAACATTCTTTATATTAAATATGTGTCCATGACAGAAGGAAAGCTACTCAAATACACTATATTTTTTTTTGTACAAAGTAGTCGTCTAATACCCACTATTTTTTATGCGAAATATAGTTTGTATCTCATCTTCATCTAATTGATTTTTTACTTTATTGTACAAATATTGGAAGTGAATGAGATCATTGTTGATAGGATAATTATATATTTGGGCACATCTAGTCAAGTAATAATATTAGCTTTAAGTGTTGATATGATAATTATATATTTGGGCACATCTAGTCAAGTAATAATATTAGCTTTAAGTGTTGATATGATAATTATATATCTGGGCACATCTAGTCTGATAATAACTATAGCTATTTTCAAACCCATATTAACATGGAAGTGTTACAAAAAAGTTGTGACTAGCTCATTGAAAGAATAGATAAAATGTAGAGATAAATAGTAAAACTTAGCATAGTCTGTCAAGGTTCATAGAAACAACTTAGGGAATACTTTATCCTCATATAAAAAATCTAAACATGAAACATTAATGTCTTGTAAATGAATACAAGGTTAGGCTTTTCTATGATATAATTTAGATTTAGGTGCCACAAAACCAAGAGAAAAAGGGTATGTAAAAAATTATATTTAAGAAGTGTTTGTTGTGGAGAACTATATGTAATAGTCATGTTTAGCAATCACCACCCACTTTCTTCTTAATTTGATTAAATTCTTTGAATGTTGTATCTAAGGAAAGAGTTGTGGAGGAAATAGGAGCATATGAAATAGTGGAGGAAATAGAGAGGATGATAGGAAAAGGAGTGAAAATATAAAAATATGTTCATGATTGGACAATTGGAGTGGGGTATGGAATTAGGAATGAAACAAGCCATAATAGGTGTAGGGGTAACACTAAAAGATGCAACACTAGTGGTAGAGGTGACACTGGGATCATATGTAGGTATAGAACTAGTAGAAATAGAATGGGAGGTAGGTCAAGTAAAAATATCAATATTGAAAGTACACATGGTAGTAGGAACAAAATTAGGGCGTATGCCATATTTAGGAAGAAAACCAAAGGAATTTGGGAAGAGGATACACCATTTTAAAAACTATAACATTAGCACCAATGTCATGAATTACTTGGGCCCAAATAGTTTAGTAAATAATAACCATGAAAAGATTGAACCAAATTTTTAGGATGGTTAACCTACCAAACTCATGTGCAAATTGTTTTGTTCTAAATATGCTTCATGATTATAATGTTTAGCCTCAATTTTCAACAATAGATTATCTTTTAAACTCTTGCACCTAGATGTTATTTTCACCTACTAGCATAATTTCAAATGAGAAAATGAATTGTGTCCTTAAATACAATGGAACACACAAATCAATAAAATCATACTCTAGGTCAGCTCAAAATTTCTAGTAAGAGAAGGTTGGTAGATTAAGCTTAAATTTGAATTTTTCAACTTTAGAGTTTAGATCTATGTTGCTAGAAGTGACTTGGTCAAGACTCCATCCATAGATCCAATCAAAAGCAACAAACGAAATCTCTAAAGATATATGACGATAGAATCAAAATGCAAAAGATTATTTGAACAAATCCACACAAAATATGCCATTTATACAATTCTTATTATACTTAAAACACTCTAACAAAAACAAACCCATAAACAAAAAGTATGCAATTTTCCAATGTGACTACAAACCACCACCACCATCTTCACTGTAACTGTAGCAAAAGGTTATCTCTTTAACAGCATGATTGCTGAGACTATCACATTGAAATGACTAAAAGTGAAATCATCATACAATTTAAAACCTACCACCTTGGTTGCTAGCAAATCCATACATCATCCAAGACGTTCAATCCAAACATCATTCAAGACGTTCAACAGATTCAATGTCTTCTCAGTCATTGAATGCATGCTCGAGTGGGCTCTTGCTAAATGAGTTAGTAGCAGGCATGTGGAGGATGCACCTGTTTTTAACCTAAATATGAAATAAAGAGAGTTCCACTTACGTGACGTGCACGGAGGGTGGATATTTCTTTCACCTCTGATTTCCATTAAGGGTGCCGTGCTTTTCCATACTAGGTTAATCGTTTCATTCGGTACTAGAATGTTCTCTCTTTTCCAAAACTGTACTACACGTGCTTTTGGATTTTTTTCATATGCCGTAAGTTGTCAAAAACAACGTATACACAATGTATATATAGCATGCTTCTCTCAGGAACAGTTGCCAATCAACGTATACACAATGTATATATAGCATGCTTCTCTCAGGATCAGTTGTCAAATCAACGTATACACAATGTATATATAGCATGCTTCACTCGGGGAGGTTGTCAAATCAACGTATATACAATGTTTATATAGCATGCTTCTTTCAGGAACAGTTGCAAATCAACGTATATACAATGCCTCTTTCAGGAGCCCTCAAACAGAAGTTGCCAAATCAACGTATATATAGCATGCTTCCTTTGGGAGCCTTATATGTAAAGTTGCAAATCAACGTATATACAATGTATATGTAGCATGCTCCTTTTCGGGAACCCTAACACAAAGTTGCCAAAACAACGTATATACAATGTATCTTTCAGGAACCCTAACACATAAGTTGCCAAATCAACGTATATACAATGTATATGTAGCATGCTTATTTTCGGATTCCTAACACGCAAGTTAACAAGTCAACGTATATACAATGTATATATAGCAAGCTTCTGTCAGGATCCCTAAACTGAAGTTGCCAAAACAACGTATATACAATGTATATATAGCATGCTTCTTTCCGGAACCCCTAAAAACAGTGGGCTAAAAAGGATTGCAGGATAAAAACAAGTTCCCAACTACATTGGGCAGGCGGATGGCTGGTTAAACTTTGCTTTCAGATTTTGTTTTATTGCACTTCATGGTGGTCAAAAGAAAAGAAAAGTCTAAACGCTGTCTGAGCCGTATTTTCCGCTGTAGGCTCAATTAGGTCCCCAGTTCGAATCCGTTGGATCTGTGAAACATTGAAAACAATATAAAAATAGCTAAAGCAAAACAAAAGCATTTGAACTTCTGCTCAGTTCTTCTTAGACGTGTGGTGGAGGAAAAAGCAACACGAGGATGGAGAATTCAGAAGCCTTTGAATTTCTTGCTTCGTGTGGGGCCTGAAATCATGAAAATCATTCACATTGAAGATGAACATCAATAATGGTGTCGCTTTACTCATTATTGCTTTTTGTTTTATATTATAATTTACTACTTCCTCTCATCATCATGATTTCAGATATGCCAACAAAGAGGTTTTGGTTTCTGTTTTGCAGTTCTTTGGATGAGGTTAGATGATGGGGATTTTGTTGAAATGGTTAAAGTAATGTCATTTTTGTCTAGGTTCATTTCGAGTCGAGTTTGAATTCGTATTATAGAAAGAATACAAAAAATTGATGGAAATCGTATTGTTTTTTCAATTTGTATTTTTCTACAAAATGTTTGATTGGTATTCTGGTGTCTTTTTTAATGAAGAGAAAAAACTAATGTATTAAATGTGTTTCTTTTAGTCTATTAGGTTATAAGAAAATTCAATCAATAAGTAAATTGATAAAAAAAATAAAAGAGTTGGGAGTGACAATTGAAATAAGTACATAAAAATTAATGTAAGGGTTATGTGTATTGAGCACAAGAAATGACGATGATGAAATGTTGTTGTTGTTTTTGTCTTTCATGTTTTGAACATGTTAGAATATATAGGGTCTCAAAATATTTGTGATTAAATCTCATGTGTGTCACTTGTCAACAAATATCCCACTTAAGGTGGATACAAAATTAAATGGAGAATGGCATGAATATGCTAATTCTACATTTGAAGTGAATAGGGGAAGAGCACCAGTTACTGTCCATGTTTCAATAACTGGTCACTCCTTGCGCACCCAACCCCCCGATTACTAACTTTAAAGAAACCAATAAAAAAAACTAAAAGGTCATTAATAAATTTCACATGTACCAGTAGCCGCCTATTTTTTAGCATTTTTGGACCATAATTGGCCCATTTGTGCACCTTTATTGGTATCCATAGTGCACGACTACTGAGGCATTTGTGCATAAGTATTGGCAATTTTAAGTGCACGGTTAAGTAGGTATCGAACGATATTTTGAAATGTGTACTTTTTGATCCTTGTGCGCATAACAGGTCCCACAACATGCATAATTACTATCCAGAAGACAGTGTGCATTGTTATTACCCAGAAGCCAAAACAATTGGTATAAGCAGTTAAGTCATATACGAGGACAACAACAAAAAAGTCGTCAAAATCCAATGTACCATTTAGAATCTGTGGGTATGAGAAGTTAGCTATAACGACTACTAGTATGCTCCACCTACTAGAAAAATGGAATTCATAAGTTTCGACTATAATATTACTAACAAGTGCTACATGATAACCTATATGTAGACATATATATTACATTAGCTATTGTTTGCACTAAAGAAATAAGATCTTACAAACAAACTATTGTAATTAATTGTATACAATATATAAATAAAAATCGAGCTACATAATTATTTTTTAAAATATTATAATTATATGTGTTATGTGATGTTTGAACACACTTTATTTAGCTTATAATTTTAAGTATTCAATATAAATTAAAAACTCAATACTTTCTACCTTAATCTAATTGACCTAATTCTTTTGGTTGAAAATAGATTGATCATAGATAACTTTTGAAAAATTCATTTGACATTTCCCTCTCAAAGTTCTCCCTAAACTCTATGAAAATTTTATCATTGATAAAGAAATTGGTTTATTCAATCATCAAACATCTTTCTACTACATACAAATCAAGGTTCACCCTCTTCTCTATGAAAAGTTTATCATTGATAAAAAATTGGTTTATTCAATCATCAAACATCTTCCTCTTCTCTATGAAAAGTTTATCATTGATAAAAAAATGGTTTATTCAATCATCAAACATCTTTCTCTTGCATGAAAATTTTGGATTTCAAAATTCTTGCTACCATTCATATTGCAATTAATCTTCATACTTAGCATTCTCAAAAGTCTATTATGAAAAGATTGAGAATATTTTAAAATATTTTTATAGGCATCCTCTGATCAAGGAAAAGGTTTTCACAACAAAATACTAAGAACTTTTATTGTTGCTCCCATGATATTGGGCTTATTAACATTTATCATATTGAGAAAAAGGGGTTATCCAAGAGTCAAAAGCATATGAAGAAAAATCTTAAATATTTGAAGAAGAATATATTTAAGAAAAATCTTAAA